>NC_088794.1:145011184-145308684 GCF_011386835.1 Chrysemys picta bellii | reverse complement strand
ATTCCCCTCTGAATTTTAGCGACTTGAAATACTGTTCTTATAACTTGTATAATAGAAAGCTATTAACGTGAAATATTTTTCTTTATGAAATTCAGCGTATGTGCAGAGTATTGTACTGTTTTGGTTAATGCTGCTCATTAAGTTGCTTCAATATAGTTTGTGTCAAGCCATTGATTTTAAGCATTCATCTGTCTTATTTCTTTGCAAGTTTATAACTGTAATAAACAGGGTATTTTTGGTATTAATAATTATATACTTCAAAGACTTTTTGTGAATTAAATTCTTTGGGATGTGAAAAGTTTAGTGCAAACTAGCCCTTACCTATAGGCCTGATCTGCAACCATTTACTACTGATTACAAATATCTGCGAGATCGGGCCCCTCAGGCCACAATCCTGTAATCAGATCCATGCAAACAGATCATTCTGCCCATGCAGAGTCCCAGTGACAATGCAATTGCAGGATCAGGGCCTATGGTAGTAGCGGTTTGTCTCATCCTCGCTCTGTGAATAGTACATCAAAGCCCATTGACATAACTAAAACTAATTCTCTTTTAAGATTTGCATAATAAAGGCTTGTCTTCCATGGTATGTAGACATACCTGCGTTTAAAAACATTCATTGCAGGTTGAAAGTTCTTCTTGTTGAATATTCATGTTGCAGTAGCAGCTAGAAGATACTTCCCACCTATCTAGGTCATGGGCATTCTACCATAACCACCCTGTCCGTCAAATATTGTTAGATAGGCATGTGGGTTTGGTTGAGAGATTCCATTACGGAAAAGTTTGCAACCCCCTGATCTAGATATTTATATTGCCCCATGGCTTCAGCGCACAAGTGCCTTTACCATAATATCTGACCCCCACTGTATAAACACCTGCTCTCTGCCCGATTCTAAGAAATTGGAATAAAATGCTCTCGTCCCAGGGTGTCTTGTCTTTTTTATTACAAATGTTGAGGTTGTTCTGGACATTTTTAAGTGGGAGTAAGACCAAACATTGAGTTTATCCAACTGTTTTCCATTATAGCAACTCAAAGCTATTAGCTGTGTATTTTACAACATTTTGCAGGGAGTAGCCCATTAGGCAAGCCAATCAGATTGTTGAGGAGAGGACAGGTTAACTGGCCTTAAGCACCAGTTAGTTACATGGGCACAAGGAGGTTGGGCATGCTGTGCGTAAGACTCTTCTCTTATCGCTCTTCATGTCATAAGCTATTGTCTCAAGTAGGGGCAATGCCTTTTGGGCATATGCTGTCCGTCGTGGTTTGTGTGTCTGCTTTTAAAATAGCTGTACTTTCCCTTTTGATGGCCAATAATGGAAATAACCTGAGCTGAGTGTTGTTTTAGGAACTGAATTTCCCTTGATTGGTGCCCGGAAGGTGAAATCCTGACCCCACTGACAAAATTCTCATTCACTGGGGCCAGGATTCCACCTGGAGTTCCTGTTGCTGTCAGTGGGTGTCTCTTGTGCATATTGAGGACATTAATCTGCCCCTTAGGTCCTACATTATGATTTACCCTCTGAGGCAATGGCTGAAGTTAATGTGTCACAGGTTGAAAACCACCATCACAGTATTTTTATTGGCAGTGTCAGCAGAGGCTAAGGTTTGAATATGTGTTGGGATTAAGCTACCTGTTCATCTCTAGAGACGAGACATGTTAGGGCAATGCTGAGAAATTTACAATGCCACCACCCTTATTTTTATCCGTTCTAAATAGAGGAGTTCATTGTCCAGTCCCATCTATCTATCACCGTTACACTAGTTCTACCTTCAACAAAAATAACAAATATTGTTGGGGGGTCTGCGGTTCTTGATTGAATACAAAGAAGTCCTTTCCACCCCTCTGATGACCAGCAGCCTTACAAAATAAAGAATTAGAGGATATGCGGAGGGCAGTGAGGAAACTCTGTAAGAGTTGGTTCATCTGTTTTGCGATGTTAACCTTTGCTGCTAGCAGTGTGCTCTGCCAGCATGAAGTGGTTCTTCCTTTAACCTTGCTGAATCAAGCATTGCATCAGGAAAGGGGGAAGGAATTCAGTACCATAGAGTCTCCTTTGGTGATCCTCTGTATTGTTGACCTGGCTGAAAATTGTTCTGTTGGTTGGACAAGTTTAAGGGTATTTAATGTAGACAATCAAGAAAACAAAACAAAAACTAAAAATAACCACCACCACTGGCACAACACCCCCCACAATTTGCATAGAATAACTAATAACAAATTGTGATGACAGATCGCTCAGACTAAATTTTAATTTCTGATTTCTCTAATTTATGGTAATTTTGTTTTTTTTTCAATGCTAAGTTATGCTATGGAAAACTTTTCATTTTAAAATCTGTAACTATAGTTAAAGTGACTACAAAAGTATCATTGTGCTGCTTTCATTTGTGCAATTTATATATCAAAAGATGTTTTTTTCTGAGTGTCAGCCCTGCAGATTCAACCTCAGATCTGAAACTCAAGCTGTGTTCTTTCTGCTTTTACTTCTTCCTGAGCAATAGATTCTGCAGTCAGAACTTAAGTGGCAATTCAACTGAAGATACTTGAGGAAGAATGCAGTCTAATTTAGTATTCCCTATAGTATCTGTTTTGGCTATTCAGTGCTAAGAGCTGTAGAAACTTGCTTTTTTCAGAAAGTAAGTGTGATTAGAAGATGCACGTAGCAGACACTCGAAAAGAGGAGCTGGTTTGGTATAATTACTATTATCGCTATAAGGAAAGAATTTCTAAACTGGTATTTCACTTTCTTTTGCTTTTAAAGTACTTATATTTTATTATTGAAATACATAACGTAGTTAAAATAAGCGTGAGCACTTTTGAGTTGCTTCCACTTTTACTAATCATTGGGAAAAGATTATAAACTTTTTTTAAAAGAAGCACTGAAGAGAAAGGTGGTGATTGAAAGAATGATGGTCCAAATATTTTAATTGAGGAGAGAAGCTTATTGTCTGTTGTTAATATATCCAGGCCTTCAGCTTGCATCTGTTAGAATTAGGGAACCTACATATGATACAGTCATCTGGACCTGTTGGGTCATTAGTGACCAGTGTCAGACAGGAAAATGCTGCAGTTATGTGGTGGCAAAAGTTTTGGCTTTGAAGCCTTTAGGTTCCACTTTGCCTCTCTCCTTATTTCCCCAGCCCTTCTCTGCTCTATGGAGGTGTGTTGCAGGTGCATGCCCTTGTTCCTTTGTGGTTGAAAGGAAAAACGAAAGAGGTAAATAGGAGAAAAAAGGCTAATAAATCTAGGGAGGTAAGCAAGGAACATTTCTTATAGAGAGCCACTTTAAACGCACATCTCTTGGGTCTGTCTGTCCTGTCTGTGCTACTTTGCATTAATTAGTCATAGAGTTTAAGGCCAGAAGGAACCATCAGGTCATCTAGTTTGGCCTGCTGTATATCACAAGCCACTAAACACCACCCAGCCACCCTTGTACCCAGCCCAACAACCAGAATTAAACCAAGTGTTAGAGCCCTCAGGAGACTAAACTGTTGTGCGCCACAAGGGGAGAACAGGAGGGACTAAGGTGCATCGATGGCAAGGAATTTGTCGAGTGTGATGCTCTAAACTTCTACCTCCAGCAGTCTTGCTCTCCCAAGTCTGTCTCTAGCTGATTGGCTGGGGAGCTGTTAGGTATTCATCCCTTTTGAAAATCAAGCCTTCATTGCCTCTATAAAATCCCTACGGGGTTTGCTTCGGTGTCATTTATTTCAAAGTATTGCTGATAAATGGGACACTAGTGCTTAGCGACTCAGATGGGAGTCCTTACCCTGGTCTTTGCCCTCATGTGTTTCTAGCCACGTATATACTGGGGCATGTTCTGAACTAAGAATCGTATCCATCTTAGAAGCTGCTAAGCATTTTAAGGCTTGTTTCAGCTTTTGGAAAAATCAAATCTATTCTAAATGAGGACTCATGAACTTTAGACTAGAAAGAAAAAGCTGTTTTTGTTTTTATTGCAGTAACAGCTAGGGACCCCAATCAAGGGTCAAGGCCCTATTGTGCTAGGCGCTCTTCAGATAAGGGGAAAAAGGACAGTATTCTGCTCCACCCTTCACAATCTAGGATAAGCCTCTAACATTTGGGTTTAACAGCCACTGCCCAAGTCTTATTCCATAAGCTAGAATAACGTGTTAGATTTTTTTGTCTACCTGGAAATGGGGAGTTGTTTAATCTAATGTAGGTTTTAATACAGCATTGAAGTTTCTTCCAAGGAAGGACCTATTGCTTAGAAAATTTGCCAGGTGTTTCTGCCCATTGTCCATGTGATGACATCCCGTGACTCAGGGTACGTCTACACTACCCGCCGGATTGGTGGGTAGTGATCAATCTATCGGCGATCGATTTATCGCATCTAGTGTAGACACGATAAATCAATCCCCAGTTGCTCTGCTGTCGACTTCTGCACTCCACCGCAGCGAGAAGCAGAAGTGGAGTCGACGGGCGAGCGGCGGCAGTCAACCCCGCGCCGTGAGGACGCAAGGTAAATCGACCTAAAATACGTTGACTTCAACTACGCTATTCTCGTAGCTGAAGGTGCGTATCTTAGGTTGATCCCCCCTCCCCTCCAGTGTAGACCAGGCCTTAGTTCTTCCAGACGGGCCTATCAGAATAGCAGGGTCAAAGTTCATAGAGCAAAGTTCAACTTTACATTCAACTCTAATGTAGGTTTTAACACAGCATTGAAGTTTCTCCCAAGGAAGGACCTATTGCTTATAAAATGAGAATAAATCGGTAAATAAATGTAATGGGAAATTTGTCTCAATCTTTGTTTTACATTCAGAAGTGTATAGCACAGGGTTACCTTATGGCTTGAATTCTCCGAAAACATTCCAGGGTGGTTTAGAAGGCTATTTCTTTGGAATCAGAAAGAAATGAGAATTTTAAAAAGATCCAGCTGAGAGTACGTAGAGTCGCTGTTTAGCAATGTGGCTGGATCACGACCTCCTGCTCTTACAACTTTTTCAACCCCACTGGGTTGCGGGGAGGTTGGGTGAGGACTAAGCGCCACCTTTGGTTTGTTTAATTTCTGTAATGTTCCCCTTTATCATTCCTCTTCCGCTCTGACTGCCACATCGCTTGAATATTTGGGGAGGAAAGCAAAATCAGTGAGTCCTCAGGGCCGAAACCTTTGCCAGGTGTTTCTGCCCATTGTCCATATGATGACATCCAGTGACTCAGTGCTTCCAGAGGGGCCTATCAGAATTGCAGGGTCAAAGTTCATAGAGAAAAGTTCAGCTTTAGTTAGTACCATTTCTGTGTCTCTGTCAAATGATTCCTGCAGTTGTATTATATTATTGGGGGTAGAATACCTTGATTATTAATTATCCTGAGTACTAAGAGAATTGCATTTTGTCTGTGAAGGATTTTAAATTGCTGTTCCACTGTAAAAAGTAATTATGTAAAATGGCACCTTTCTTTTGTTGTTGTTATCGTTTATTTTATTTTGTATTATAATAGCGTCTAGAGGCCCCAAATAGGTCCCCGTGGTGCTGGGTGCTTACACACATAGCAACTGACTACTGAAGATCCTAATCCTGCCAAGATCTCACTGTGGGCAGACCCTGTGCCCCTGTGTGGAACTCCAATGACATCAGTAGAGCTCTGCAAAGGTCTAGCCACATGGACCTCATTGCAGGACTGGGACCCAAATGTGCAAGACAGACAAAAGGTGTGAGAAAACTCCTTTTCTGCTGAACAGATCAGCTCTGTGTGTGTATCAGGTCATGTCTGCCGACTTCAGTGACAAAAAACAGTTTTTCTAGACTCTTTCTAGTGCATTATCAACGGCATCGTTTACAAAGCTACGCTGCTTTGCCGTCAGTTACACTTGTGCAAGACACTTGAAATCGCTGGAATTACACAGGTGTTACCTGGTGCATCGTCTGAAGAGAGTGCGTTACCTAGGTGTCCCTGAAAGCAGAATTTGGCCTGCAGAACCTGAACTTGTACAAGAAGGGAACCCATATTGAGTTTGCATGGATGGCAGTTAGAGACAGAGCACACCTGATATGGAAATAATTGTAAGACAATAAACATGGAAACCCATAGTGCCATGTTTGAGTTATTTTCAAAGTCGGAACCTCACCTTAAAATTGCTTTCACTACTTCGGTGATTTAGGTAAGGGTGCAGTGGTTAATCTTGTAGGTGTGATGGCATTTGGCCTAAAATACATATATATCTTCCCTTGAGATTCAACTACTGTGCACCGGGGACTTCTCTACATATTCAAAATAGATATTTTCTTCCTAGTTTATAAGAGACAAGTAAAAAAGTAGTTACCACAGTGACTGGCCTGGGTACTGTTACCACAGTAGTACAGGCCTGGGTGTGTGAGAATTTTATACAAAGACCTATATATCAGCATCATTGAATCATAGAATCATAGAATATCAGGGTTGGAAGGGACCTCAGGAGGTCATCTAGTCCAACCCCCTGCTCAAAGCAGGACCAATCCCCAACTAAATCATCCCAGCCAGGGCTTTGTCATGCCTGACCTTAAAAACCTCTAAGGAAGGAGATTCCACCACCTCCCTAGGTAACGCATTCCAGTGCTTCACCACCCTCCTAGTGAAAAAGTTTTTCCTAATATCCAACCTAAACCTCCCCAACTGCAACTTGAGACCATTACTCCTTGTTCTGTCATCAGGTACCACTGAGAACAGTCTAGATCCATCCTCTTTGGAACCCCCTTTCAGGTAGTTGAAAGCAGCTATCAAATCCCCCCTCATTCTTCTCTTCTGCAGACTAAACAATCCCAGTTCCCTCAGCCTCTCCTTATAAGTCATGTGTTCCAGCCCCCTAATCATTTTTGTTGCCCTCCGCTGGACTCTTTCCAATTTTTCCACATCCTTCTTGTAGTGTGGGGCCCAAAACTGGACACAGTACTCCAGATGAGGCCTCACTAATGTCGAATAGAGGGGAATGATCATGTCCCTCGATCTGCTGGCAATGCCCCTACTTATACAGCCCAAAATGCCGTTAGCCTTCTTGGCAACAAGGGGACACTGTTGGCTCATATCCAGCTTCTCGTCCACTGTAACCCCTAGGTCCTTTTCTGCAGAACTGCTTCCTAGCCACTCGGTCCCTAGTCCATAGCAGTGCATGGGATTCTTCCGTCCTAAGTGCAGAACTCTGCATCAAATAAACAGTTCAGATAGCTTGTGCTGCACCTCCTGACTACGTGAGATAGACTCAGCCAATCAAAGAACCTGAACAAACACCATATGCAATAAACTATATGGCCAGTTCCAACCAACTCAACTTGAAATCTACACTGAATTTTCTGTGGCCATGAGGACAATAAGTAAATGTATTCAAATTCATCTACCTATTTTCCAGTTAGTATGGACTCACCTTTTTTTTTCTTCAAGAACACCTTTGATCTGAGTGGGAGCGTATTTAGAAGTGTCTTGCACATAGGAAGTTCAGCAGCTACTACCGCTGGTTCCCGTCACTAAAATGGTTATAGTGATACCGACCTTCCTTCATGAAGTGCTTTGAGATCTAGATAAAAAGTGCTATATCAGAGCTGAGCGTTGGAATATTTTAAATCTGTAATTTTAAAAAGGGCCAATGTTAAGCGTCCATCTCCGTGAACGTTCACTGGGATTTGGGTGCCATAACTCTCTCAGGCCTCTGACACTCTCAACCTAATGTGATAAAAATGTTTCTGCACTGCAGAGTTGGTGAAATACAGTTCCAAAATGCCTATGTAAGAAGCATGCATTCACTCCAAGGAGACGTGATTGCTATGCCCGCATTTGTCAGTTGTGACTGGGTAACCTTGCCCAATAGGGTCATGAATGGGTGAGTGCATTTAGCTAGCCATCAGGGTTATTTCAGGACGTTTGTGGTTTCCATGCCACTATCAAGGTGGGATTTTAAAATCTTATTTCTGTGTTTTAGATCAATGATTCTCAACCAGGGAAATGAGTACCCAAGGGTACGTAGAGGTCTTCTGTGGGATACATCAACACATCTGAATATTTGCCTAGTTTTACAACAGGCTACATAAAAAGCACTATCAAAGTCAGTACAAACTAAAATGTCATACAGACAATGTCTTGTTTATATTGCTCTCTATGTTACACACTGAAATGTAAGTGCAATATTTATATTCCCATTTATTTTATTATTATACACCTCTACCTCGATATAACGCGACCCGATATAACACGAATTTGGATATAATGCAGTAAAGCAGTGCTCCGGGGGGGGGCGGGGCTGCATGCTCTGGCAGATCAAAGCAAGTTCAATATAACGTGGTTTCACCTATAACGTGGTAAGATTTTTTGGCTCCTGAGGACAGCATTATATCGAGGTAGAGGTATATATGGTAAAAATGAGAAAGTCGGCAATTTTTCAGTAATAGTGTGTGGTGACACTTGTATTTTGATGTCTGATTTTGTAAGCAAGTAGTTTTTAAGTCAGGTGAAACTTGGGGGCACACAGGACAAACCAGACTCCTGAAAGGGGTACAGTAGTCTGGAAAGGTTCAGAGCCGCTGTTTTAGAATATCCCCTTTGAAGCTTGATGCCCAAATCTGTAGTGCTGAGATTGTAAGCATGGCCCATAGTGGGGCTCTCTGGTGCAGCTGCGATACGCACAATAAAAGTGTTACTAGTTGGCCCTTAAATGATTTTGAGTATTAAACACAAAAAGCCCTAAATTTGACACTTACAATAAATATTTTGTATCAATTAGGCAGCATGTAAAATCTTCAGGAGTGCAAATACTGTCAGTGAAGTTTGATCTAATTGTCGGGAGCCCAGCAAAATGCCAGCAGGGATTATGCAAGCTTCAGCCAGTTGTGCCAGTGTATGTCGGTACTGTGGTGTAAAACAACTGGCTGCCGTTCCTGTTCTCTGCCTCTCTCAGCAGCCATGCCAGTTTGCATGGTAATGTTGTGATGGGGATATTGGGTCAGATCAAATTCCCATTCCCCTGTGAGCAAAGCAAGGATTTGAATTCAGTCTCCAAGGGGGAGGGAAAGGCTGGTGCTTCGTCCCATTGAGCCAGCTCTCTCCCATTCCCACCAAATGTTAACAGTTGTTCCAATTGCAGACATTTCAAGCCTGATCCATTGAAAGCAGTGGCAAAGATCCCGTTGATTGCAACAGTTCAGGATCAAGGCCTTGTGGTACTATACCTGCAAATTGAAATTACGGTAGTGTCTGCTTTTATTTGCCTACGAATTTCAGGAATCAATTTACTAGACACGTTCATGAAAGTATCTTCTCTCGGGGTTGGGGGGGATGCCCCCTTCAGGAGCACGTTTTATGATTAAATCTATTTTGGGACAAAATCTGGATTTTTTTCAAGTTTGTTTAACTGTGGAGTCCTGTGGTCTGGCAGAGAAGAGAAGGGGGCAATTGTTAAATGAAACAAACAGATCTGGACCTTTCTGTGTTTAGATTTTGGATTCCACGCTGAAGGAAGGAGCTGTGAGGGCCCTTGTTTATTTAAAACCCAATAAAAAAGTTACACAGTGAGTTAAAGCAACAGTAGTGCTTTTCTTTCTCGCCCCTCCAACCAATCAGCAATGAGTAGATGATAATACCGAGCTCTTACAACACTTTTTATCCATGGGTCTGAAAGCACTTTACAAAGGAGGTGACTATCGTTATTCCCATTTTACTGATGGGGAAACGGAGGCACGGGGTGGTGGTGGTGACGTGACTTGCCCAAGGTCACCCACCAAATCAGTGGCAGAGTCAAGAATAGAGCCCAGGTCTTCTGAGTCCCTGTGCAGTGCTCTAGTCACTAGATCACACTGTCTTCCATCTTTTATTGATCCAGTATGGCTTAAAGCTTCCACCCCAATTGCCTGGGGTTTGGGCTCCTTCAGACCAGGGGAGGGAGAGCATCTCAGAGGAAAGGAGCCTGTGTAGAGAATGTTCTGCCAACTGCTCCCTCTCTTTTATATGGGAGAGGGTGTGCCTAGGGTGTGCGCCCACACTCATCTCAATGTTACTATTTTTGAATACATATTTTGGAAGCAAACATTGCAACAATGCATTTCACAGTCATTAACAACTGAAACATTGAGGTTGAATAACCAATGACATGATTCAAGCCATGTCAGTATCAGAGGATACAATAGATACTTAACAACAGTGTATAGTTGGTGAAATCTCTTTCTTTTATTAACTTATCAAATGTCCAAGTCCCCATCTCAAGGGACATGCAGAGCGTTTAAAAAACAAACTATAAATGGAAGCGGTGGAGAGATGACTATCCCCCAAATAAACTAACAGCTGTCCTTTCCGACAGAATCCTGAGCAGCGAGATGAGCATTGCACCATGCTCTGAAAGGCAATACACTTCGGCTAAGTCAAACCAGCTCGGAAAGTGAATTTCCCCTACATCTTAAGGACTGTTAGCTTGAGTGCCTCACCCGACGACATTTCATCATCACTGAGTCAGAGGCAAGGTCTCCCAGATAGCCATATTCTGAATCGTTCAGGATTTTATAGATCAAATTAAATAACAAACTGGCCCTGGAATGGAGTAGGAAGCCAGTGTAGTTGTTGAAGAACTGACGTAATACGTTTCTTGGGGCTAAATACCATCTAATGGGCCTTCTGCACCAGCTGTAGCATCCAAGTGGTCTTGGAATGTAGCTCCATGGGAAGTGCGTGCAGTAATCCAGTCTCGAAGGCAGAAAGGCAGTGATTACTGTCGTGGGATCTGGGTTTGACAGAAAAGGTTGCAAACATCCAAATGCTGGGTGCTTCGTGCATTGCTTGTGTTTGCTTCCCCATCGGGATTCACACTTGTTCCCTCTCTTTCCTGGCCGTGCTCCCAGCTCCAAAGTACACTTTCCCTTCTTAGCGCACTCAGTGTTCCATTTCCCACCCCCGCCCTACGAAACTAAAAGCTCCCCCATAGGAAAGCGTTAGAATGCCAACCGTCACGAATATCTATAATCCACTTTTTATCCAGTGTCTTGATGAATTTAAGACTGCACCGTTGCTCAGAAATCTGCCAGCTAAGAGTATCTGGTTGAAAGCATGACTCTTTGGCTTGGTGTGCCATGCTCCACTATGTCATCTCTCATCAAGGTTTCCAGACTGACTCGAATACTGGAAGTTACCCTCTATGCTTGAAAGAAATATTGTGTGTGGCAATGCTAGTCATTGGTCATTGAGGGAAGGGCATTCACTACCTTGCATAGGGTACAGTATGGTTAATAACTGGCCTTCCTAATTGAAATCTTATGCAAGGAAATTATTAGAAGCGACATATTAACCATATAATGTTTTGGAAGGGTGTTGGATGGCAGCCATAATTTCTGCTGCTACAGTATGTTAAAAAAAGGACAATGAAGTAGGCGCTTTTTGTTGGAAAAGAAGATTTCATGTTATCTGTGTTTGCAGGCTTTCTGGCTCGTATGCTGGAGGAGTCCTTGCTGCGGGGGTGTTTTCCTTTTCTCGTCTAACATGGCAGTGGTCCATCTCAGCAGAGGTTTTTAGCTTAAACAATCTGTTTGTGGGGCTGCTTATGGTGCTTACTGTACATTTTGAGGAGGCAGCCACTGCGAAGGAGAGATCAAAGGTAACCTGTTTGGATCAAAGCAAATATCGGTTTTAAATGTATTTGTCGTGTGTGTGGCTTGTTTGCTTTTAATAATTTGGGTTGGTTTAAAAATTCAGGGCCAGATCTTCAAAAGCGCTAAGTGTTTATGGTTCTGAATGGGAGCTGCTGGGCGCTGAGCACTTCTGAAACTCTGGCCACGCCGAGCTCTTAAAAATACGGTCGCTTATTAAGGGTCTAAATTGGCATCATTGAGTGCTGTTCAGAAGGTGGGGTGGAAAATTATGACGAAAACAAAAACTGGCTTTCATTGTAATTTTCTGCAGAAAAGTGCAACTTTTTGTCAAAACACTGAAAAGTTTTTGGTTTTCAGGTTCTTATTTTTCAGTTAAAAGTCTGTATTTTGGATGGAAACCAGGCACTAGCCACAAAAATTCTTGTTTAGTTGAAAACCCAATTTTCTGTTGAAAGTCTGGATGGGAAATTTTGATCAGCCCTAGAGCTTTGAAAATCTCGCCCATAAATTTCACATTACATACTTCATAAAATGGCACAGTCAAACAATTTTTAAAAACTGATAGTGTTTCTCTCCACTCTCCCTAAGCGTGGGGACATCACATCTGTTCTTCTTTTATAAACTCTTTTTTTATGACCACAATAAATTCTCTGAATAATTTTTTTTATAAAAGTAGTGCAGAATTTTAGAAGTTCAGACTAATTCTGCGCTGCTGTAATGGGTCTTCAAATAATACATGTTCTCTGGATGGCTACAGATGAGGGTTTTTTTTATTTGGCATTAAACATCACAAAGAGCAGTTGTTTTATTGGTTACTACCATTTTTGGATCACTGACTGCTAAATTCCACAAAGATGTCATTTGAGATTTTCAGAGCCGCCGAACACTGTGGTTCTCAAACTTTCTTTTTCGCGGACCAGTTGAAAATTGCTGAGGGTCTCGGCGGACCACTTAATGATCTTTCCAAATGTTTGTGCCATTAGCTAACTATTGTAAAGCGCTTTGGATAAAAGCACTATATAAAAAAACCTTTATAATAATTAACGTTTTTTTGTTCTACAAATAAAAGCACACAACTCATATTTTAATATCAGTAGTCTTACCTTTCTAATGCAATGGATGTGCCCTCTCCCTCTCCACAGCAGCCCTCGAGCTGGGGCTGGGAAGGAGGGGGGTCTCTCCCCCACCAAAGCAGTCACAGAGCTGAGGCTGGGAAGGAGGGCCATCTCTCCCCAGCAGCTGCAGCCCTGAAGCTGGGGAAAGTCGCCTTTCTCTGGCCGCCATAACCCTGCATGTCCCAAATTCCCCCCAGCCCCCTCTTCAAACCCCACTGCTCCTTATTCCCTATTCCCCCCAAGGCCACCACCTCATCTTACATGTGCGTCCTCTCCAGGGTCCAGGCACCTAATTAGTGGAGCCACGCCTGCGCGACTCCACTAATTAGCTGGTTGGCCCTTCATTGTCTCGTGTGCAGCTGCCCAGGCGTGCACCTTAGGGGGAACTATCTGTGGACCACCTGAATGGAGCTCGTGGACCACCGGTGGTCCATGGACTGCCGGTTGAGAACCTCTGGCCTAACAGATTCAGATACCCAATTTCCAGTGGGAACTAGGGCCACGATTTTCAAAAGTGAAAAGGTTTTGGTTGCCTCAACTTTTGGGGTATCCTACTATGTACACCTGAAAGGGGGTTAGTATTTAGAAGGCAGGTGCTCAGCACTTTCTGGGAATCAGGCCCACCTATTTGACCCCTCGGGCTCATCACCCCAAATCACTAGTGACTTCTGAAAAACATGGTCTGGGTGTCCAAACCTGTTGAGCAGGTTTGAAAATCTCCTTAGTATTTCAGTGATGCAAAAAAAAAAAAAAAAAAAAATCCTTTGCTAATGATGAAATCGTATTCAAAATAAAATGTCAGACTATTGATAGAAACTCAAATCCGTGCTGATATTATTTCTTCACTCGGTGAAAGCAAACATTCGCATTGCCATTTTAACGGACTATCAAAGAAAGCAGTGCTACGGTTACATTTTCAATGTTAGAAGTGCCTGGGCAGCAAGAGACGACAGTGCCTGACCTGTCAGAGGAGTGTGGAAGGGCAGAGGATGTCGGGCAGGTCCTCAGCTGGTAAACTGTTCCAGCTCCATTAACTTCAGTGAATCTCTGACGGTTTTCACCACCTGAGGATCTATCCCATTGAATAGAAGTAGGCTGATTGCAAGCATATATTGCAGACAAAACGTAAGACAAAAAGACCAAAGAAGATAAGTAGACAATGAATTCAAATAACAGGAGTGTTTGTGGTTCATGTAGCAAAGATGAAAGGTGGTGAGCCAATGCTCATATGAGGCTGCTGCTGAAACCGTCAAGAGTTTTGCCATTGATTTCAATGGGGCAGGTTTGGGGGCATGTAGAACATGTGATGTTCTGGCATGGGAGAAAGTCTTCTACCAGTAGGAGCTTGGGATGGCCATGTAACCAAGTAGTGAAGTCGTGAGCAACCCCACTAAAATCTTGGGTCTAAGCTGTAGGATGTGCTATTTATTTTATAGAAAAACTATTTTAGAAATGTTTTAATGGATTTTATTGGTACTGTCTTGAATTCCCTTAGCCAATGAAGCAAAGGTGCTTAAGTTTAAACTCTGATGCCAGCTGTGCGCACCTGAGAGGGCGAGGAAAAATCATCACCCATAAATCTTTAAAACCACTGAAACGATGACCTAAAGTAGTTTCTCCGTCTATAGTAAAATCATGATTTTAGAGTCTGATTGCTGGGGAATATTCAGTGCTACAAGCAATCTCCCTTTTCCAGCAGTGTAAAGTTCCCTTTCTAGCCCTCATGGGTTGCGAGATATTGGACCCCACACCTGTCACTAGTGCAGGACTGAATATTATTTATGCTGAACCTCAGACCAATGTAATTTTAGGGGAACTGCACATTTGGGGGAAAGAAGGCAGGTTGTTAGAAGCTGCTGAGAGATTGGGGATGGTAGAAGCACTCCCAGTAGACAGCGGGTAGGTAAGGTGATCAAAGGTCCATGATACATGCAGTTAACCACATGGATAGGTAGCTTATCACTCTGGCTCAGCAATGTATCATATAGATACTACCCTCATGTACATGGTATGACATAAATACCACCACCACATATCTGTGTATACTGTCTACCTATGTAGATTACAATATATAACCATTTTAAAAAACCTGTGTCTGAAATAGTTCTTAAATAGATTTCCAGTAAAATACGTGGCATACCTCTAACTAGACATACGTGATATTTTCTTTGTAAATATTTATTGAAAGTTACACACAAGGTAGATGCCTTTCCATTGTAAGAATAACCCAGACAGCATTGATGCAGTTTCACTGTGTGTATATTTTTCAGATTTTTCAGAATAATTGTAAGTACTTTCTTCCTTTCAGATATCGAAAGTTGGCGCCTTTTGCTGTGGGCTTAGTTTGTGCAATCAGCACACCATAGTGCTTTATGTGTTCTGCATTGTACTATGGGTTCTGTTCCAACTTTTCAAAGGGAAGGTAGGTAACTCATCTATTGCTGAGTTGAATATGAAAGTGTGTCGTTTTTCTAGGGCAGATTGTAATTCTTATGTTTGAACGCTTACTGCTTTCCCTTCTGACACTGCTTTTATATTGAAGTATATGTGTATGGATGGCAACAGTTCATGATATGCCTAAGCCAGTCAACCATAATCCACTGACAACATAAAGTCACAATCCATCAGGCTGGCATCACAGCCAAGCATTATGACTTTGAAGGATTTTGAAGCTGTCAGTCACACGAGCATTCTCAGAGCTGTCCATTTCTATTGTAAACCCTTTGGGACAGGGACCCTGTCTTCTGACCATCTATAAAGTAGCTTGAGCATTGTTAGTACTGTGATGAGGATACTGATGGAAGTTCTGAGTGTGTGGAAGTATGAGCATATTCAGTGTTTAAAATGACCTTCCGCAAACAGAAGAGTAGATCAAATTGATGGTGACTGTAGTCCCTTAAGGAGATCGGAGAAGCGTGGGAGCAGTCTGGACCTCACGACTCAGAGCTCCTGGTGGCTGATGGTGGCATGGAAATCCTTTTAACCCACAGGACTAGTCTCCACGTCCTGATTTTCTCCTGGTAGTGAATAGAGGCCACATCTCAATATTGCACAACCTCTCTCCAGCTTTTGACACTGTCAGCCACCTACGGCATGGTTGGAATAGACAGCACAGTAGTAAAATTGATCCAGTCATTCCTCTCCAAAAGGACTCAACTTCAACACCTGTCTAAAACCTGTTGGAGAGGGGGATGAGATGCCATAGGCTCTGCTGTCAGCAATACACCAGTAACGCCATACTGCAGATCTCATTTTCCACAAATGCAACCAGCCCCATCCCAAGGCTGTTACAAGGCCTGCAAAAGATCAGCTTTCAAATGAAAAGCATCTGGCTCAAACTCAACCGGGACAAGACCAAAGTGATGCTGGTCTTAAAAACTAGTTGAAACACTGTCCTCTCCTTCTGTCAAAGTCCCGTTTGCCAAAGTTGTATAAAATGCCACTATTCTGTTAGACTCATGGTTAAGTATAGCTAATCAGGTAACATCAATGGTGTTTTCCCACCTCCGGCTTGCTAGGAAACTTTGCACATTCCTCCTAGGTGAGGATCGAGACAGAGATCAAACATTTCTCACTTCCACACTGGATTGCTGTAAATTATTGCCTCTGGCTGGATATGGATAGAATGCAGATGTTTCAGTTTACACAAAATGTGGTGACCCACTTCAATAATAACAATAATAATCCCTAGCTCTTACATAGCGCTTTTCATCAGTAGATCTCAAAGCGCAATAAGAGGCAGATGTTGTTAGCACATCACTGCTGTGGCTTCAGTCCTTCCACTGGCTTCCAGTTTGCTTCTATTGCCAGTTGAAGATCTTGATCCTGACCTTTAAAGCTGTCAACAGGTCAGATCCTGGGTGCATCAGTATCTGTGACCCAATAAAACAGCTGCTCTTCTTTGGGACAAGGCAGTGTACTGGGCCCAGGATGAAATGCATTAGACCTGGGGATAAGATGTTCTGGCTCGTGGGATTCTTCTTCTAGAGGAATGAGCTTCCAAAGGAAACGATGCAGAATCTGACTATATTCAGCACATTTTGTGAAGCCCTTTTTGCCAAAATGTTTCCGCCATAACTGGCATGATGATGATTTAATTATATAATCAACATATATTCCCTAAGCAAAGCCTTTTTTTAACCAGAGATGGGTGAAGAATAGACAGCTCCATGAATTCCAGTAGGGAGCTTGCCATACAGATTCAACGTACCTCAGAAATGCTTTAGATACCCTGGTGTTCCGTGGTACAGAAAACCCTATAATCGACAAGTTATTTGATTTAGTAAAATGTCTTCCGAGATTGCTCTACCTCAGTCTTAAGGAACTTTAGCCATCAACTTTTAAACTCCTTTTCAGTCTGTGGGAAGTTGTTTTAAACATTGTCTCTCCCAAATAAACTCAAATAGGAAAGGAAATATTTTTGTTTGACTAAAATGTAATGAATGACCCCCCAAAAAGCAGCGTGAAATATTCAAGAGTGGGATTTTCAGAAGTGCTTAAAGGAATTAGGAGCAGCAGTCCTTTTGAAAGTCTTGCATGTCTAACTCCCTTAGGCATTTTCAAAATCCCACCCCTGAAGTTGAGCAATCCAGTTTAGCCAGTGTGATCATGATAAAGTAAATGGCAGAACCGACTCCTGATGATGGCGGTGATGTAAGCAGTTACATGGGAACAGCTTTTTTTTTTTTTTTTTTTTGCCAGATGGAATACCAGCCAACTCTTAATCACTGGAAAGTGGGTTATCTCAGCCTTGCAGGGCTTCAGCCATCTATGCATGTCATGACATGATTTAAATGTAAAAGATGCAATGCATATGATACTCATGAGTCCTAGCTAATATTATTTGCTTCACTTAAATTTCACCCTGCCATGCAAAGGAGATCAGTTTGATGCAGTTTCCTAGTAATCCACAAAATCGTAAGGTTTAACATAGCATTTTGTAGGGACTTACTATAAATTGAGAGATCAACTCTGTGTAAATATATTTGATGTTTTGCTTTATCTGTTCTTGAAGTTCCAGTGTGATTAAACTAAAATAAACATTGTTGTGCAATATGACACATTTTGGTGCAGGAATTGTCCTTTGGCCATTTGCTGAAGTTGGGCTTATGCTTCTTGGCTGGTTTGCTGCCTTATCTCTATCTGCCTGCCTCGTCCTACCTAAATCAAGCACGTTGGACCTGGGGAGACCAGACGACTTTTCAAGGATTTTTGACCCACTTTCTCAGGGAAGAATATGGGACATTCAGTCTGGTAAGTAAGGTCATTTTCTAAAAGAGAAAAGTCGTCTTGAAGTTATGCAGCAATAAAGCTTTTGCATTCATTTAGGTCAGTGTCCTGCAGGAGAAGTGATGTGAAATGTTAACCTTTAGCACTTTATTCTTGGGATAACTAAGGTGGCTTGGAGAGTGGAAAAATAATTTAATGCACCTTGATGCTCTTCGGGGTACAGTTATTTATTGGAAAATGTACAAGTACGTTCAGTTGCAGTCTTGTTACCAGTGTGTATTGGCATGAAGAACAAACAATAGTTAAGAAAGGTTGAAAAGTAAATTTTAAATTACCCTGTCTTAAGTCAAGTTACGCAGCTTCAGGTGTGTTGGTTTTTTAATTGTAAAACTTGGGGGGAAATCTCAACTGTTTAAAAAGTGTCTTAAGCAGTTTTCATTGTTTGATTTTTTTTTTAATAAAAAGAATGTACTTCTAATGTATTTTTTAGTATAAATGTTACAGAAAATGAAAGGAGTTTTTTGGTTCTTGACCTCTTCCCCCAATCTGAAACATTTTGACTGGGCCCCTCTTCCTGCAAATATCGGAGTTAGTTCATACTTATCCATGGAGCTTTGGGGCTTGGCCAGGCCCCTTCCATCCTTGCATCAGGTTCCCTGCCTCTGTCAGCAAGAGGAGAGCAGTTGGTTATTATCCCTGCATTCATGCCTCCTCCAAAGAAGTCATTAGAGAAGAGTGGGAAACTAAAGTCTCATTTGGCAAACCCCACAGGGTCCCAGAACCCAAAGATTCTGTGTAGAAAAGTCCAATGTGCACAGTAGCTGCATCACAGCTTTTTGGTGCAAGCTCCATCCTTGTTATAAAGAATACCACTACAACCTTACCCAAGGACAGCATAGTTGCAGCGTTTCTGGCAAAGGTTGTAATGCTTGCCGAAGGTAGTTTATTCACCAAAGATCCTGCAGGTAGGAAGATAGAGGCTACCTTCAGAAAGGACTTGGAGGCTTCTTCAGCTTTCCCTCAGATCCACTCTGTCAACAACCATCTTCTGAAAATCAGGCCCCTTTAAGCCATCTCAAGTTGGACACCCAGGAATTGAGCGCTAGTCAACTTACTCCATGGCCTGCTCCTACACCACAGGTTACCTGCATCTGGCAGCTTAGCTTAGCCAAGGTAGAATCCTCACCCAGGGTGATACATACTCTGGAAGCCTCCTTCAGGCCTTCCACCACGTCATAGATGGCAAGAGACTGAACAAGATTCTCTTATTTATGTCAAGTTAGGAATATCAGCCTGGCGAAAACAGTGTTCCAGCTCTTCTGGGTTTCTTGCATTTCTAACCATACGGTCTCCCACAGTATTCTTGCCGCCAAGTTAAAGAAGTATGGGCTGGATGAATGGACTGTAAGGTGGATAGAAAGCTGGCTAGATCGTCGGGCTCAATGGGTAGTGATCAGTGGCTCTATGTTTAGTTGGCAGCTGGGTTCAAGCGGAGTGCCCCAAGGGTCGGTCCTGGGGCCGGTTTTGTTTAATATCTTTATTAATGATCTGGAGGATGGTGTGAACTGCACTCTCAGCAAGTTTGCTGATGACACTAAACTGGGAGGCGTGGTAGATACACTGGAGGGTAGGGATCGGATACAGAGGGACCTAGACAAATTAGAGGATTGGGCCAACGAAAACCTGATGAGGTTCAACAAGGACAAGTGCAGAGTCCTGCACTTAGGACGAAAGAATCCTATGCACTGCTACAGACTAGGGACCGAATGGCTAGGTAGCAGTTCTGCAGAAAAGGACCTAGGGGTCACAGTGGACGAGAAGCTGGATATGAGTCAACAGTGTGCTCTTGTTGCCAAGAAGGCTAATGGCATTTTGGGCTGTATAAGTAGGGGCATTGCCAGCAGATCGAGGAACGCGATCGTTCCCCTTTATTCGACATTGGTGAGGCCTCATCTGGAGTACTGTGTCCAGTTTTGGGCCCCACACTACAAGAAGGATGTGGAAAAATTGGAAAGAGTCCAGCGGAGGGCAACAAAAATGATTAGGGGTCTGGAGCACATGACTTATGAGGAGAGGCTGAGGGAACTGGGATTGTTTAGACTCCAGAAGAGAAGAATGAGGGGGGATTTGATCGCTGCTTTCAACTACCTGAAGGGGGGTTCCAAAGAGGATGGAGCTCGGCTGTTCTCAGTGGTGGCAGATGACAGAACAAGGAGCAATGGTCTCAAGTTGCAGTGGGGGAGGTCTAGGTTGGATATTAGGAAAAACTATTTCACTAGGAGGGTGGTGAAGCACTGGAATGGGTTACCTAGGGAGGTGGTGGAATCTCCTTCCTTGGAGGTTTTTAAGGCCCGGCTTGACAAAGCCCTGGCTGGGATGATTTAATTGGAATTGGTCCTGCTTTGAGCAGGGGGTTGGACTAGATGACCTCCTGAGGTCCCTTCCAACCCTGATATTCTATGATTCTATGATGGCCTAGATTTGAACTTAAGACCCTCCCACATCTCAGCTCTGCACAATATCAAAACCGCAGGCGCAGCCAAGTGTCCGGTAGTCACCTGCTAGTTCAAGGCTACTGAAGGCATAACGTGTATCTAGCCAAAAAGTCAGACCTGTTTTCCTGACCTGGGACCAGACCACAGTGTTATGAGTTCTTGATAACACTCCTTTTAAGCTGATAGCATCTTTTTTCCTGTGTTTTCTCTCCGTAAAGACGTGCTCCCTCGTCATAATCATGTTGGTAAAAAGAGTCCCTAGAACCTCTGCTCTTGGAAAGCATGATCCTTGCTTGGTTCCATGATTCCACAAAGGGTCATGTCATTCTTTGTGCTCCAGTGTAATTTTTTTTACGAAGATAAACTCTTTCTTCCATAGCTCACAGGAACGCTTTCTTCCTTCATTTATCCCAAAGTCTGAACACTCAAAAGAAAAAGTGTGGTAGATGGAAAAAGGAGCTGCTACCATTTATCTAACTAGAACTAGCCACTTTAGGAGAACGTCATCTTCATTCATTTTTTCCCATCCCAATGTATGGGTCTGAAAACATGTAAATCCTTCATAGTTAGGTGGATCACATGCTGAATCAATACATATTCAGCTGCATATAAATTAGTTGTAGAAAGAGATTTAACCCATTCAGCACATTTCCACTGCATCATCCGCAGCAGGAAGGCCATCATCCCCCACAGAGGAAACTTACAAAGCTACCATGTGCTCATCCACTAACACCTTTTATATAGCACTAGAGCAGTGGTTCTCAAACTTTTTTTTTTTTCCCGCGGACCACTTGAAAATTGCTGAGAGTCTCGGCGAACCACTTAATGATCTTTCCAAATGTTGTTTGTACCATTAGCTAACCATTGTAAAGCGCTTTGGATAAAAGCGCTATATAAAAAACCCCGTAATAATAATTAACATTTTTTGTTCTACAAATAAAAGCGCACAACTCATATTTTAATATCAGTAGTTTTACCTTTCTAATGTGATGGATGTGCCCACTCTCATCCACCACAGCACCCCCTGAGCTGGGGAAAATCGCCTCTTTGGCCACCGCAGCCGTACACATCCCAAATTCCCCTCACCCCCTCTTCTCACCCCACTGCCCCCTCCCACCTACTCCCTATTCCCCCCAAGGCCACCACTTCACCTTACATGTGTGTCTTCTCCAGGGTCCAGGCACCTAATTAGTGGAGCCATGCCTGCGTGACTCCACAAATTAAGTGAGTAGCCCCTTCATTCTCTTGTGTGCGGCTGCCCAGGCGCGCACCTTAGAGGGAACTGTCCGCGGACCACCTGAATGGAGCTCCCGGACCACAGTTTGAGAACCTCTGCTGTAGTGGCTTGACCTCCAGTCTTCAGCAGCAGCATCTGTCAGCAGGAAGCCGTTCCACACAGAGATGCCAAAATAAATACTGCTAATTGTAGGGAAGAGGAGAATCTTTTTCCTGTCCTACTTACTTCTTCTTCCGTTAGCTTTTCCTTACTGCTCACGCCATCCTGAATGTCTCATATTAGGTGGGTGGGGATTGGGGTCTAGAATGGAACATCTGTTAGGTGGTGGTTTCCTTTTTGGGACTGTTCTCTCTCCCAGTGTACGGTAGGCGAGGTAAGTTCTGTTGCTACGTCTGCAGTAGCCTCTTCTCAGGTCCATGTATGTAGTTAATACAACTGAATAAAGTGCTATTATGAAGAGTTTACTTTGCTGCTAAGAATTCTGGGCTTCTATGCAGCTTTGTACGGGGTGGCAGGAGGGCAGAAGGGGTATGGCCAAGCCCTCAGGACACGTGGACAAACACGAGCTGCTGCCAGTATTCAGGAAGAGAGGTGCAGCCCAAATATCTCAAATTGGGGGAGGTGTAAGTCCCAGAAAATAAATCATTTAGTAGCAAATTTCCCATTTGGGCTGATATTTTTACTGTCTGTGAATGGCTTCTATGTGTTTTAAGACATGGGACAACACCCACGTATGACACAGATTGTCAGGACAGTCAGAAAGTGGACCTAGGATGCACTTGCATGTTTGTCAGTTAAGATTCTGCTAAGATGTATAATATGTTTTTGAAAGGGTGGAAGAAATAGTAATTTTGTAGTATTTGAAATGTAGAAAGTTCTCATTGCATGCATGAAATACAGTACAATTGATAACTGGATGTCAAAAGGAATGTAACCTGCTGGACGATTATATCACAGCAAAGCTTCCACTAGAGCTTTGTCTTAAAAAATGTAAGTTCATCACTATTCTTTGTATTATGGTCATGCCCAGAGGCTCCAGTTGGGGTCCTATTGTACTAAGCACTCGCACCTATACAATGAAAACACAGGCCGCGCCCCAAACAGTGCCCAGTCTAAGCATATGTTTTTTCTAACTTTTGTGTCTAGGCCAAATCAGAGGAAGGACCCAGTCTGAGAGACATGTTGCTGTGAGTAAAAGCTTTAACGCACCCCAAAGTTGTGGGGTCATCCCTGTTCCTTCAATATTCTTTGTAATAATCATTCCTTTCCTGTAGTTCTGAGTTTATGGACTTCATAGCTTGGGTGGGGGATGTCTAGAAAGTATGTGACCATGTTGGCATGTGTGTCTAGGCCCAACTTTGCCCCTGGGATGAATGCATATGACTCCTGTTGATGTTAATTCTCTATTAAATAAAAATACCAAAGGAAGTGGGTGGATGCTGGGACACTGGGGTTTTTCGCTGCTGCCTAGCAGACGTGGTACGTGCTGTATAAGTCAGAAAGTGCTGTTCTGGAGCAGGAAGGGCTAAATTCCGTTTGCTTCACCCAATCCAAGTACGTAGGCTGGGTGCTGGGACGCCCTGCAAAGGGAGTAATTTTACCACCAGCCTCTGCAGTGGCGCGGGAGCTATTTCTCTGGCAGCTACTTCAGCTTTAGGGCTTCAGTAACCTGTGGTTGCTGCACCCACCCATCCCAGGTAAGAAGAGCTCATCACTACAATGTGCAAAGCAAGATTCCGCCACTCACCAGTCGCTGTCATCAAGAGCAGGGCAGCTAGCTAAGAACTAGAGCAGGCTTAGCCCAGACTAGCTTTGGTGTCAGCCAGCCATAAGTAACCGAGCTTTGTTCTGATTCGCCTTCCTCTGTAGTGAGGAGATTGTGGTGCAAGAGGTTAAACGCACTCTAATGCACTTTTGAGAAGCACCCAGACCAATGGATGGGCACTGTGCTGTATAATAAAACCAATAAAATAAGGGCAGGAAAAGACAGTGTTTCTCCTTTTCTCTCCGCCCCCCGATGGTTGGATGTGTCATCTGAAATGATGTTCATTCCATTTTTTGAAATACAAAACATCTTGGTTGCAATTTCATATAGCTAAATCACAACGCAACAGGAATAAATGACACTGTGCTTACGCCGTACTTTCATTGACATTTTGTGCAAACTGTGACTTGGGGGGATGAAATGAACATTGATTTCTCCATAGTTCTCAGGTAACACACATGAAAACGGAACTTTCCTTTACTGTCCCAGCCCTTGTGATGGTGGCGTGGTTACGTACAGCAGTGCAGTAAGTCAGAGTGAATATGCTCTCTTTTGTCTTTGGTTATCAGCTGAATGATAGTTTTAAGTAACGTTTTTCTGCACTGTGCCAATACGGAGCATTTTTAATCACAGCGCCCAATTTCAGGGAACCTGCTGTTGGTGTCTCTTAATTAGACAAACTTTACTTGTTTCTGATTCTTAGTGTTTAATGTGTAGCTCTGGAATCCTTCCATTGGTGGTGCACTTTGAAAAGAGAACTTTGATCTTTAGAAATAAAAGAGAATTGTAGAATCGTAGGACTGGAAGGGACCTCGAGAGGTCATCTAGACCAGTCCCCTGCACTCATGGCAAGATGGAGTTTATCTAGAGGCCAATTCATTGTCTTAAATATATATATATATATTATTGTTTTTTCAAGATAAATATTACTTTTCTGTTCTCCTTTTAATCATTTTCAGAGGAACGTTATATTGTTTCTTTTAGGGCTAAGCAGGAGAAGTCATCAATTATATGGCTATTTACTGGAATGCTCTGCATTTATTCGTTATTCTTTGCTTGGAGGGCAAATTTGGATATTACAAAACCACTCTTTATGGGTGTGGTAAGTTTTGTGTTATATTAATTTTACAAAGAGGCACCTAACCTGTTCAGTGGGCTACCCTTATCTATCCTTACTTCATCAGAGGTTGCCGATCTAGACGGTGCCACATAAAACTCAGTCAGAAATACAGCGCTTTCGCTGAGCACACTGTGAGCTCTGCCACGTACAAATAAATAATGACAAGCCTGTCAGCTGGGTCCATCCTTGTTGTGTTTTGTGCCGTAGGTGGAGCGATTTTGGATGCAGAGCAACGCAGTGGTTGCTGTTCTAGCGGGACTAGGCCTGGCCTCTCTTGTCTCTGTCGGAAATACAGTGCTTGAGAACAACCGTGTGCTGCAGTGCGTGGAGTGGCTTTCCGCTGCTGCTCTTGTTACTAGTCAAATTTATGCCAATTACAGGTAACAAATACCCCAGAAATACTTCTTGACGAGACCTCATGGCCTTGTTACACTGTTAATCTCGGATTCGTTGTGGCCCTAACCATACTGCTCAATTCTCAAATGCTTATAAAACTTTAAAAGGCCAATTCTTGGCAGTGGGGTGGAGGGTTTGGGGTGATTCCTTGGACGGACTCAGAGGCGTACAAAGGCAGTAAAAGGCTGGGGCCTGTTTTCTTTGCTGGCTTTGGGGAAGGAAGGTCACAGGTTCGAAGGCCACATCCAGAGATGGGTTTGGAGACAGTGCTGTCCAGGGCCTTTCTGGCAGCGTCTTGAAGACCTTTTGACGTGCAAGTGCTGTTTTGCCTCCCATTCATCCTAGAGAAGCACCATTCTGTCCTGCAGGCCCTCCCCCCCAGCACCCAAGACCCTGGAGCCATCACCCAAAGTGGCCTCAGATTATTTCCATAATCGGGTCTTGTGGATGCCATCTTTCTGATCCATGCAAGGGAGTGCACTCCAACCCTGTTGGTATCACCCTTTCCATCCTTCTACACTGCCCCCACTGTCCTATGCTTTGATCTCCCCTTATGGCAAGAAAACAAATCCCTGCTTTTAGTGTTCCAGCCTGACTGCTAGAGCTGTCTGGAATATAATCTACTCCATTGTCTGCCCTTACTCTTTCTCTGGGACCAGAGAGCTAGGGCCTCCTGGAGCATCAGAAGAAAAACATGGAGGTGAACTACATTGTTTTCAAACAAACAAAGCAATACATTTGCATTTTATTTCAGTAAGAGGGGGGGTTACACATTTCAATTGGCCCGAACAGCCATTTAAAGCTTCCGCTGCTCTACTCCAGCTTTCCACATGCCTTGCCTACCTCTCTGGGTACTTTGGGGGAGTTAAGGTCTCACCAGGGCCCTGTTCCATGGCCAAACCAAAGATTCTCCAGCTTAGGTATGAACTAATTTCGGGTGGCTGCATGCTGAAGGAGAAAGGTTGCAAGAACCAGCAGCAGTGAAGTGTGGGAAGTGTAGTATTCATGAGTTCCTTCCTCACAGGCAGCTTCTTAACGTACAACTGGCCTCCGAGGCATGTCGGCCTGGGCTCTAAAGTCATTCACCAGCCTATCCCAGAGCTTGTGACTGTGTGGGGTCTATGCAGTTTGGAAAACCACAGACATTTTGAGTTGGAGCTGCCTGTTAATGTTTGTTTGTTTTAAAATGATCCACCTTCTTAGCTGGTGTAAATCTGCCCCTCTCCGTCTGCCTTTATATTCCCATGCTGAGATTCTCAATACAATGAGTATTTTTTAAAGCTAGAAAAATGCTTTTTAATTGACACTATCAGATATTTCATTGTACTGGCACTTGCAGCTAAAACTAATAAATGCTTGTCTGGGTTATATGGCCCAATAAAAATGGGAGGTTACCGTGTATTCATTTACAGTTATTTTAATGGCTCATATTTCTGCCACTTGCCTGCCATGTGACCTGGGCAAGTCGCTTCAACTTTTGTGTGTCATTTTCCCCATCTGTAAAATGGGGATTGTGATCGTCATAAAAGGCTTTGTGGTCTGTGGGTGAAAAATACTATTGACTAGCTAGACGGGTATTATTTTTATTTCTGACTGCCTATCGAATAAAATTGTTTAAAGCCCCATCAATGTCTATTCTAAGATGTTTATATTTTGATGTCTTCTGTTAAGCATTTGTGACCAAAGCCGCAATTACATTGTCGATAAATTTGCAAGGAACCTTCTGTCCTCCGTGCCACCTGATGCAATAATCTTGCTCAGAGGAGACTTAACAGGGAATTCTCTTCGTTACCTTCATTATTGTGAGGAAATGAGGCCCGATGTCACATTAGTGGATCAAGAGGTAGGTAAATACGTAGGAGGCAATCCAAAACTTTGCTATAGAAAACAAACGCAGGTTCAGCTTTTCACTTTTTCCTTATGTTTCATTTTTCTGATTTATAACGTTTTATAAATAGTCTCCTTTAGTTCAGGGTCTAATTGAAGTTTCAAGCTCTGAGACCTGAAGCGACTGGGCTTTACTCAGAAGACGTGTTCAAACCATGGAAGCCCATTTTCTCTATTGCAAGGCCGTGCCTACAGCACTCCTCCAGAGTGGCACGAAGTTTCGCTTGAACTTTGTCACTAGTGTGTTTGGCTTAGAATGGAACATGTATGCCAACAAGATGGCACCACAATAGCCAGTGCATGTGAGGGAGAAGTGAAGAAGAATATGGCAAATCTGTAAATGTAAAAGAAAAGTGTTTTTTCACCTGTCAATACCGAGATACCCGTATCAATGTGTGTGTTTATGCAATGGCCCATGAGGTTTCCACATGGTTAGCCATGTGCCTTTAATTTAATTAAAAAGATACATTTTCTCAAGGTAACAAGCTGTCCAGTGTGAGGTCTGCCCTTGGGACTAGCTGCACGTAACTAAAACACAGTTCTGGGCTTGCACAGTTTGTAGAGGAATGGTAGAAAATAGTCTGGATCCATAACCACGAGTCACTTGGGTTTGGGGCTATTCTGGTGAGGCAGGTGAAATGTTCAATGAGATGTTCTCAAACGCAGGTCCTTGAAAGCAGCCATGGCATTCGCCGTCTCATAGAGGGGTTCTGTGGAGCACTGCCATCATATGGGAAGCTTCATCGTTTATTGCAAAAGATTGCTTCCTCCTTTCCCCAACCCTCGTGCCCAATCTGTCTCCCCTGGTGTGAGATCATACCTCTTGCCGCATGTCAGTTTTGCCATTCCTTCCCCCTCTTCCCCCACTTCTTCCACGTACCAGTTTCCTGGGAGGAGAGCTCTCAGCAGGACATCATCATACCCCCTCCTTGAAGAAGAGGAAGAGCTCAGTCAATGGTGCCTCAGAGACAGATGCAGTGACGGGACACTGATCAGTGCTTCTCCCTCCTGTGCTCTCTTGTCGGTAACATGAACAACAGGAGTTGGAGGGGGAATCGGCTGCTCAAGTAATTGATAACTGAAAATGTTCAGATGTCACTTACAGCCAATATTTGTGCTGTTTGGGATGTTACTGGACCTGAAGTCTCTTGTGACTGCCCAGTGAAGAGAGAGACTCCCGTGGGTGCAGAAGGGCACCTGGAAAATGTTAAAAGGGGGAGCAAGTCTGAGATCTGTCCCCACAAGGCATTGCAAGAAGGGAGCAGGTCCTTGGCCCCCACCCCAAGCAAGATGCTGACCGCAGTATGCCAGTGATGGGGTTTGTCATTTTGTACAACGTTGCGGCTCTTTTCCTGCACTCTGTGTCATTTGCAATCTTGTGGGTGAGATTTTTCCAGGCTCCTAGTTGTACAGTTTTTATACAACTGCCTTGACGAGTCCTTTTATGTTTATATCTGTAGTGTGTTTGCAGGGTTTATTTCATCCCCCTTGTAGCCCTAGAAGCACGAAAGAATTATTTAACATGGAAAAGGAGATCACTTATTTCACTTTGTCGCAAATGAGCACTGAAGCCTTGAAAGTGTAAAATGATCTATATTGCAAGGTTTTTTGATTTGCCTGCAAAACCAAAACATGTTGCCTAATGTTTAACCAAAATTTAGCCTCTTTGCACATCTCTAGTCAGTGGATACATTTACACACGCAGAGAGGTTTTTCTACACTCTCTTGAGCCTTTTTTTTTTTTTTTAATCTGTGCAAACTTACATTTTTGGTGTGCGCGCGGGTGGGGAATTTAGTCTTAAAGTTTAGATCATTTTAATCTTTTTTTTTTTTTAAACTTTTGTGGTAGATGATGACTTACGAGTGGTATTTACCAAAGATGGCTAAGCATTTGCCAGGCATCTCTTTTCCTGGGAGGCGGTGGAATCCTGTAGAAGGAATATTACCCGACGGAACGCTCACGTTTAATCTCCATCATTTTCTCAAAGTAAATAAACAGTAAGCATTTCTTTCCTAAAACCTTTAAGCTTTTTTCCTAAAATTGTTTACCTAGCAGCAGCTATTACATTCCAAAAGACCAATTGTCTACACCGACTTCCCCACTGATTTAATTGAATATCTAGGCTGAAGTAACACTGTCCAGCTATAAACTTTATTGTTCAGGAGGAAAAATAAAAGGTGATTAACAAAAACTGCTTGTAAGATCTTGGCACAATTCAGTTAAAAAAAGCAAAGCTCCTACATACTTGAAATCACCACAGGTGTAGAGAACACTTGTCGTTTCCCCTTCATGACACTGCGGCCATCTTAGTGGTATAGAATGAATGTACTCCAGGAATAAACATTGTACAAAAATAGCCTGGTAAGAGCAAAGAAAGGATTAAACGCTCACATGAATAAGCATAGCATCCGCATTTTGACTAGCCAGGAGAAACATGGCAAGGGCTTCAAGGCATAAGATGATTGCCAGGTGTGGTCAGGAAGAAATGTTTCCATTCCATGGTGTGGTGGTTCCCAGTTGGCCATGTGCACTGGAGGGGTCTCCTTACTTCTGAAGCATCCAGTGTTGGCCATTCCAGAAGTGCAATATTGGATTGAACATCAGACTAATCCATAGAAATTCCCCTTCTACAGTTAAATGGCCTTGACAGGCATGTAACAGCAGTAGTTTCGATATTCAAAGCCCAGCAAGTCAAATGCTGTGCATACCACAACGCTATGCCAATAACCGTGAGCACCTAATGAATAAAGATTGTGACACACATAAGGGTGACCATTGTATAAGGATGGGCAATATAGTGCTGAGTGTGCAACTGCCAGGTCTCCTAGCTGCAGTTCTCGAGGGCCAAGCTGTGTGGTCTGGACACAGGACTGGGACTGGGAACTCCTGAGTTCTGATTCCAGTCCTGACAAAGGCTACATCCGCAGTTCTGAGCAAGTCAGTTAACGCTGTTTCCTAACGCCAACATTCTAATAGTGTTGTTCTGCATTAATTGATAGGGATAGAAAACCTTGCCTACGATATTGGTCTGGTAATTTTCCCTTTTTTTAATATAAGTAAGTATTTTAACAGTTGATCTCTGGAAAAAACTGTTTTTGCATGTGTGTGTGTGTCTGCATCTGTGTGTTTTCAGACTTTGATACACTCCTTTCAACCTGACTGGTTCAGCTGTTGAGCTCACAGACTGCAAGATGACTTCCAGTTTGCTATCTGGTGCCCAATGGTAGGGGTGCTAGAAATACCTTAATAGATTCAATGGACTGGAAGGAGGGGAGGTGGCTTATGCAGCACTGGCAGGTACGCCCACATGCAGCCGCATGGGGAGAAGGCGGAGTCATTGCCTACGCTTTGGCATAGAAAGGGTTACATTCACTCTGCCCTGGACAGCCCCTTCTTTGAGTACACCCTCTGTTGCCACAACCTCAGCAGACAGTGTGTGAGCTGAGCTCCCTTCTGCCCCGCATCAGTGCTTCTAGGGGGGATGGGCCATGTTGTTCCTGTAGACTCCTCCCTCCTTCATGAGCCCCCCAGCAACACCTGAGGAGGAGACAGACCAAGCTATTGCTCCACTGAGTGGAAGTCCTGCAAGTACTGCAGCCTGTCTCTCTATGTGCTAGTGTACACCTGGCTGGCCCCCGCCTGGAAACTGAATAAGGAGCCCCCTCCACCAACACAAGCCAGGGGAACAGGGCTCCCCCTCTCACTCTCACACACCTGTTAGTCGAGTCCTGCCCATTTCAAGACTGTCAGGGAGAGCCATCTCCCCGCACCTGGTCATCCAGCCCACCACCGGCAGGGCCCATTCTCCCTCCTGACCACCCTGGAGATCAGCAGATGACTTGTTTGTCACCGCTGCTGCCAACAGGAGCCTCAGGACAAAACCATCTGCTGCCGGCGCCAGGGCTGCTGCGGATGGAACAGCCGCCAGGCAGGGGAGTCATTATCTGCTTGGATTTTGCAACAATCCCTGCTTGTCAGTCCCAAGTAGCACATACTCACTGGACACTGGTTTCAGATCTTCTCCCAGTTCATTGCCTGCGCATTATCCCAGATGCCGTGCTTTGTACTTGTCGACACTCGGGAGGAGCTGTTTTCCACTGTAGTGGTGAGTGACGCCGTGAAAACTAGAACGCTGGAAGCGTTTACAAATAACGGAGTCTCTCTCTGTGTTTTGACAGTAAGGAAGCATTTGCGTGCATAGGACTTAACGAAGGGGACTCAACTTGGAGAAAAAGCTATTCACTTTGGCCATGGGGTTCCTGTGACAAATTGGTTTCTTCAGGAACTGTTTTTAACCCAGGAGAGTGGTTACATCTTACAAGGGGTATCTATAACTGGACTGAAGACTATGGAAGGTATGAAGTGGGGCTGTTTCAAATCTTATTTGTCTTTCTTGGCCTTGTAAATCATGAGGGACTCTGCGCTGTGTCTTCCTGTTAATTAGTCTTCTGCTACCAGCATAAACAGTGGGGGAGTTGTGTGCTGCAGTGTTAATTCACTTAGCAGTTCACCTTCAGAGAGCTAGACTCAAACACGGATGAGGTTACAAGTGAAAATTGGCTTAGAGGTATCATCAGCGTCTTCCTCCACCATGGTGAGTGTGGCACCACTTTCCAGGATTAATCGTGTCTGTATGAGGGGCTTGGGAATGGGCTAGTGAGAATTTTTAGGGCTGGTGAGGTACGTCATAACTATAGATTTGTTGGCACGTTAAGCTGAAATTGAGGGGCAGCCACACAACTCGGTAGGGTCTTATAAAGCCTTTTCCGGTTATAGTCAGTGCTGTGATCCCTTGTCTTCAAGAGCACAAAGGCCCCTAGCCAACGGAGCACTTAAGCGCATGTCCTTAAATACATCTCTATTCAGTGGACTACTTAAGCACATGTTTAAATCCCAGGGAAGTCAATGGCTTGAATTACAACTTCTGTTCCCCAACTTAAAAACAAAATAGTCGGGTGTTTTAAAGTGTAAGATTATAATCTCAGTAGTGCCTGCTTGAAAGAAAGATGCTATTTATATTACAGTGTTAAAACTATGAGACATAGTCCAGTTTGGTGACTCACTGGGCTCAGATCTTCTTTTCCCTGTTCACAGGGGCCAAGAGTATTAAGGACATGACTTATCTAACTTCCAAAGCATCACAAACAGCTATAAAGGGTGCTTATATCAGGCTACCCAGCCTGAAGATAGTCAGGGTGCTGTGAGACGTATAAAAGGAGCAGCAAGAGATTATATCTAGAGAGAAAAATAAGGTTTATCCAGGAGCAGGTTCATTCTGAATTCCTTGCTGCTGTGCCCTAGACTTCATGGCCACGTTCCTTCTGCTTAGGTGATTTATAACCTGAAAAGTTGGCGGGGAAGGGGTTTTGTCATAGAGTGCAGGATGATCGTGCAGTGGGTGATATGCATGGAGTCCAATGGAGGGGGGGAGGGATAGCTCAGTGGTTTGAGCATTGGCCTGCTAAACCCAGGGTTGTGAGTTCAATCCTTGAGGGGGCCATTTAGGGATTTGGGGCAAAATCAGTATTTGGTCCTGCTAGTGAAGGCAGGGGGCTGGACTCGATGACCTTTCAAGGTCCCTTCCAGTTCTAGGAGATAGGATATCTCCATTTAAAAAATAAAAATGCAGTGCTGTAGGCAGCGTGGTTGAATTTTACTTGAATTGTTTTTTAGGTTTGATCCATCTTCATGGGAAGCTGTAGCAAATGAAGAGATGTGGCAAGCCAGGTGAGGTTCTCTTCACTTCCCGGCAACCCACGACTAATGATTTCAATTTGTTGCCATGGAACGCATGTCAAAGTGGGTGCTGTAATAGCGGGTGTTGCTTTGCTGCAAAGTGAAATATTTCCCCCTCAGAAAAAAATAAATGTCTGGAGGAAGACTTGCCTAACAGGAAAATTCCCTGCATCCTATGGATTGTACATCAGCTTCATGAAATGGTTAGAACGGAGTGAATTCTGTTGACTAGGGCCTGCAGAAATGTGGATTTTGCTGTAAATGTCTTGATGAAGGAGAGGATAGTTTGGTGATAGAGTGAGAAAATAGATTTGTGTCAAATGTAATCCACAGTAAACTTTCAAGTGGAGAAGAGATGGGCTTTCATATACCATTATAAGGGGCTTTTGGGGATGCATCTTCCATGAGACAATATTGAAGGTTTTGCCTGTTCATGTGAAGTGACCTAGTTGTATTTAAAAAAATATTATAATTGTTGTGATAGAGTTTATTCTGTTTTCTAGGATGAAAACAGCCTTCTTTATCTTTGACCTTGCAGAAACTGCTAGCGTGTCTGCAGATATAAAATCCCAACTTTATACCTTTGCATATAGTGTAAGTAACTTTTTGTCACCTTTTTTCCTGTTGTTGTTGAGCTATCTCTAGTGCTCTGATACTAGGCAAGGCCCAGGGCACGTACAGGTAAGTCGCATCTTAGGCGCATTTAACATGCGCGAATTCAGCTTTGCGCGGCCGGCAAAAACGGGGGGAAAAAAAGAAAAACAATATAAAAACTGCATCTGTAGTGTGGGCGATTCTGCCCGCCATTGAACTCAATGAGTGTCTCACTATACACGGTTTTCCTTTTACCCGCTAACTGCGGAACGGAACTCCCACGTAAGATCAGACTTGCCTGTATACATAGCTAGATAGCATGAGTGCTGGATGTGTTCTTGTTCATCCAATCCAAGTCTATAGCAAATTAAAAGGGGATTGTTCAGGGATTTTATCCATTCCTGTTTCCCTCTTTAAAAGCCTGCCCCAAACAATTGCAGCAGCATGTCTGGATGGTCATTCAGTTAGCAAATGAAGGTGATGCTAAAAACGACCTAGCTAGCACCTTGTTTTGTAGAATGATGTACTCCTAAACCATGCCAATTGAGCACTGTAGTCCCCTGTATACACTAGTCCCCATGTCCATGCGTAGCTGTGCCACAGCGCTGAGCCAGCAAATTCCAAAATCTTCTTTCTGGAAATAAATTCACACCACTAGAAATATTAACTCTGACCTCATTAGTGGCTCATTGGTAGTACCTTACTGGTAAAGGTATTAAGTGATGCACAGTCGCAAAACTAATCACCTCCGTTGGTAGAGATGAGGAACATCTTAGCCCAACAGATGAACAGTTAATAGTTTTCTTTAAATTGTTCCCTACTGTGTAGCATTTTGAAGTTTGTTGTCCCCTCTTCAGGCGGATTCTTAAGCACGTGCCTAACTTTTGAGCATGTGAATGGTCCCATTGAAGTCAATGGACTGCTTAAGTCCTGTTTAAGATGTCCCGACCTTCTGAACTATTGGGTAAATGTCTTTCCATGCGTTACAGTTGAATCTCTTTTCCATAGTATAACAACTCTCTCAGGGAAGTATATTATGTCATGGAATGGGGTCATATCATTCATTTGCAGCATTCTAAAAAAACTTTGCCGTGCTAGTAAGTGACATATTTTTGCCACCCAATGATATTCCAACTCATACTTCTCTGCATTACTACTAGATTGATTTCACAGACATGGCATTCTAGATTTTGGCTGTCAAAATAATGTTTATCATGTCTGTTTTCTTAACTCTATAAAATTCTGAAAAAGCCACTAAAGAGAGAAATGTGTGTGTGCTTTATATCTTATTTATTTTTTAGTCATACAAGGAAATCATCAATTCACATAAAAACCACCCAGTCAATTGGCATAAAAACTATGCGATAGCTTGCGAAAGGATGCTGCGTCTCCATAAGGTGGATGTGGACCCCGAAGTGTTGTTATCTGAAACTGTTAAACATTTCCTCCTCTATACGGAGAAAGCAGAGGATGATCCCCAGCGAGCAGATATTTTGCAGGCTGTAAAACACCTGAAGAAAGAGCTGCAGGGGCTGAGAAAAATGAAAAAAAATCTGAAGCGGCTGGCGGTCTAGAACCCGTTTGTGGACCTGCTTTCTGAAGTGTTAAAATTCTGAAGTCGGGAGGTAAAATTGAATCCGTTATTAACAACATGAGAAGGTTTTTTAAATACGACAGAACTGATAGCGGAAGGAAATCAAGTGGTCTCCTGGATGGAAATGTAGCACTGTTCTTTCTTTTGCTGTCGCCAGATGAAGAGCTCTGGTAGCCAGCACGCATTTCACATTGATTTGTGTAGAAAAACATTTGTTACCAAATTAAGCATTGTGTTTAAAAAATAAAAATAAAAAAAAAAAAGTGAGGAAGTCCATTATACTGTGTATGCAAATACATCCATTGATTTTATTTGATATATATAATTACTTCATAAATATATGAAATTCATTTCCTACAAAAAGTTCCTTCTGTTGTCGAGTTCCAGCTATGTAAAATATCTCTATTTTGTATATCTTTGTGTACAGTATTACACACTGCCATTAGAGAGAGAGAGAGAGGGTGTTTGGGATATAGGATCATTATTCATAGTAAGTGAACCCATGATTGAGTTACCCAAGTTATCCAGATAGAGTGCTGGTAAAACCTTTATACCTCACTACACTCTCACACATCCTGTAGATGTCACAGATGCTACAAAAAAATAGTTTTAGGAATGTTTTAGAGCATTTTAGCTGAACTATTTTTTGTCTTTCCTGTAGAGCCAAGTGAGTTGGTTACCATGAATCTAACTGTGTCAGGCTCAAGGGACCAATAGAATTGTCTAAAAATGACCTAAAATAGCTGCCCTATATTTTATTTTGTTACTGATTTTGATTCCTTTTTCTTTGGTCCTTTAAGGGCTAAAACTGAGTGCTGGGCCGCCACTGGCAAGGTAGGAATTTTACCTTCCCAGTGATTATAAAGTTCCTGTTTCTAGCCCTGCAGGCTCTTGAGATATTTTTAGATTTAGAGAAGCCCAAGACGGAATCTTGGTGGAGGTAATTTTGGGGGGAGAAAGAGGCAACATTTATGTGGCAGGTTGATTTTTTTTTTCAATAACCACTGATCAAAGCCACCTTGGGGTTTGGAATAAGTGGAGATTGTGAGCAGAGTGCAGGAGAAATGGTCAAAGGTGCACCATAGGTTTATCACATGGCTCTGCAATTTATTATATGGATTTCCCCCCCATATAGATATTGTGTATATATTCTATATGTAATATATCTGTCTATGCATGTGTGATTCTGGACTGTTATTCCACTTACCAGCCCTGATATTTCTCAGATATTCTTCATGTGTAGGTCTGTGTTTTTAAATGTAACAGCTTCATTCCCTTCCATAGAGGTTTAAGTGGACACTGGGTACTTACAGATCACACTTCTATCTGAAAATTCTTACCCTCCAGTTGTTTCGTTACAATATTAGAGAAAAATATTTTCCTCTCTTTCCATTTTGGTTACTGTGTACATTTGGCAGCACGTTTTGAATAGTTGGTGGCTCAATGTTTGTGGTGGGCGATTTGCAAACACTGAGAAGAATGGGAACATGTGGTTATAAAACCACAAAAATGGCCAGGGTGACTCAGAGCTTGTCTGCACGAAAACTTAGTTGTGAGCAAGTTGGAGTGCTAAATGCACTAAGCGCGTGCGCCGAGTATCCATGTGGACCCTGCTGCTGCGCACTAAACATTTCCTTTGATCTGTGTTCCCTTTGGTCCGCTTTGATCTATCTCACTTTGACATGGGAGGAGGGAGCTTTTAGCATATGGCAGACAGTGGGTGCGTGACGTGGGGTTGATTTACACCTCAGCTTGCCACGAGCTAAGGCTTCATGTAGACAAGTCCTCAGGTGTGTTTTAACTCATTGTTTTGCAGTTGACTAGATTTCAGGTTGATAGTACCCTTCCATTTTGTCAATTACTGTATAAGTAAAGCATTCATCTAAAACTACAGTATATCATACGTCCCTACATACCAGCCTTTTCAAATGAGCATTCTTCTCCCTTCTCTTGATCAGTCCTTCAGCACAACGGATGACATTAGGAACCCTGTTTTTTTGACTGCTTTTGTTCCCTATATTAATCACAATCCATTCAGGCAAATATAGTTAGGCAATTTCTGTCTTGATTACATGCCCCTTCCTAGCTGCAGCATCCTGAAATAATTTGAAATCTTTGTGGATTCTAATGCTTACTTGGGAAAGAGCAGAGCCACACAAAGACATTTCAGCTGTGATCTGATTAAAATAATGTGTCATCTCTGTTTTAGTAAGTAGCAACACAAACCAGAGAAGAATTCTCCCACAGAAAAATACATTCCCTGGCTGGAAAATTATTGGAAATGTGAAGCTAGCAAACAGCTATTTTAAGGGGTCGGGAGGGAATTTCCCTGGATTATCTATTCCCCAATATACATGTTGTAGGTAGATAGAGATAGATAGTGTGTGTATCTAGAGCTGAAAAATAGCACTGTCATCAGACTGTGAAGGTAAAACTTTGGAAGCAACAGAAGTTTCAAGATTCCGTTCAGTGAAACCATTTGGATTAGGTCTGCTGGTACTTTTACCCAAAGCAATTGTTCTGAGAACGTTCCAAAGCCTACATGCTAAACGGCAATGCTCAGAGATGCTGGCAGAAGTTTAATTTTTATCGGCTCCTCTTAGGTGGCACCCTTAAGTTTATCAAACAAGTAAAGCTGATATAGTCTTCGTTAGTCTCAGTTGCACGAATCGGTTGCCAAGTAAACAGGATTTTGCATTCTCCTAATTACTTTCATATGTGTGTTTTACCTCTATTTGTTCTCTTGCAGAACTGGTCCTAATAATTAGCCAGACTCCTGCTGCCTAAATGTAAAAAAGGAGACTTCTGAGGGTTTCTCTTATAAATTCATTTCTGTTACAAGCATCTTTTATACATATTACTAAAGGGAGCGCACTAAGAAATGCAAATAATAGTTCTTTATTTTATTATGACAGTTAATTAATAGCAACCTGTTTTAATGAATAAAGTCACTCAGAGTCCTTCAGCACTTCCTAAGTAGAGGCCAGAATCTGTAGGGATTCTTTTCCCCCCAATTGTATAGCTCCTAGACTCCAAGCACTATATAGGCCTCTGTATAGAAATGCTCACTAATGAAGAGGGAGGGCTAGAAGCTTGTCTGCATTCAAAGATCACTGGTGAGTCATTCAGCAAGAAAAGGCCCCTTACTAGGAATAGTCACAGTTCCGTGGCATTGTACTAGCAAAAGGGTCTGATCAAAGGTCTCCTGTGGAGCTTGCATGGTTCCTTTTCAGACTACGACCATAATTAAAACCACTAATTCTCTTTTAAAATGCTGCAGGATGCCATGTAGGCATCTGTCTGGAGTGTCCTTTGTGATGTCATAAGCTGTTAAGGACCAGTGCCGAGGGCTTTTGAGTGAAATGCCAGTCATGAAGGTGCTTCAAGACAAGGGTGCCTCTAAAGGCTTGACAGGGCCTTGACTGCACAATTCGAGCTGAATTTGCCCCTTGTCAGCTGCCAGTAAATAAATCTCAAAGGGGGAAAAGCTGAAGTTTCATTACCTGATCCGTGGGGCTTTGTTGGTTTTGGCATCACACAGGGGAAGCTCTTGCCCCTCCATTCTCTGGATTTGAAGATGTCCATTGGAGCCTGCAGAGTCTGGGTAGGGTTCAGAGCGGAACCTTTTGAAGAGTGTCAATAGTTGTAACAGTTCAGCTGTTAGGAAGACAAATAAATGGAGGAGCTCATTAATCCCCTTTTGGCTCTCGGTGCCTTTTGCCCTTTTATCACAGCCTTATTAGGCTCCTGCTCATCTTGAACCAGAAAAAATGAATTGAAGTTGTTGAGTCCTAATTGGCAAAGACTTTTAATCATGGGCCAAGAAATTTCACTGACTTGAAAGTAACTTCTCCACAGGGAGGAACAAAAAAATGCTTGGTTTACCTTAAAACAAAACAAAACCTGGTGGGGTTCAGTGCAGTGTAAAATGTTAAGCAAGCAATTGGTAAATGGGCACGTCCGTGCTTACACCGCATATGTTCACTGCTTGTAAAATAATCGTGGCGCCAGAATCCGAACAGGAGGATATTCTTTCCTGAAATTGAGTTGGATTTTGCATGTCTGCATCACCATTAAATACCCATGTATGCGATAGAAACACCTACCCTCTCAAAACAACACACTTCCCTGGAAGCTATTCTCCACAGGCCAGGGAATGATGTTTTATAGCAGGGGTCGGCAACCTTTCAGAAGTAGGGTGCCGAGTCTTCATTTAGTCACTCCAATTTAAGGTTTCGTGGGCCAGTAATACATTTTAACATTTTTAGAAGGTCTCTTTCTATAAGTCTATAATATATAACTGAACTGTTGTGGTATGTAAAGTAAATAAGGTTTTTAAAATGTTTAAGAAGCTTCATTTAAAATTAAAACGCAGAGCCCCCTGGACCGGTGGCCAGGACCCGGGCAGTGTGAGTGCCACTGAAAATCAGCTTGTGTGCCATAGGTTGCCTACCCCTGTTTTATAGGGTGGAAAAGTTGCTATCAATCATTTGCAATTATTTATACAGTACATGAAGTGTAATGATACTGCATAGTTTCCATCTGCTCCGTGATGATTTTGATCTTGGGATATTGCACCATATCTAACAACTGTGATATCTCATTAAACCAGTGGCTCTTCACTTTTCCAGATTACTGTACCCCTTTCAGGAGTCTGGTTTGTCTTGCATACCCCCTAGTTTTACCTCATTTAAAAACTACTTGCTTACAAAATAAAACATAAAAATACAAAAGTGTCACCGCACACTGTTACTGAAAAACTGCTGACTTTCTCATTTTTACCATATAATTATAAAATAAATCAATTGGAATACAAATATTGCACTTACATTTCAGTGTATAGTATACAGAGCAATATAAACAAGTCACTGTCTATATGAAATTTTAGTTTTGCTGACTTCACTAGTGCTTTTTATGTAGCCTGTTGTGAAACTAGGCAAATATCTAGAGGAGTTGATGCACCCCCAGAAGATCTCTGCATTAGGGTGACCAGACAGCAAATGTGAAAAATCAGGATGGGAGTGGGGGGTAATAGGAGCCTATTAAGAAAAAGACCCAAAAATTGGGACTGTCCCTATAAAATCGGGACATCTGGTCACCCTACTCTGCGTACCCCTAGGGATACGCATGCCCCTGGTTGAGAACCACTGCACTAAACAAATAAAAAGGGTTTGAATCAACCAATCCATAACTGTAGGCACTTAGGTGTTTTACTGTAAACCAAAATTTTGTTTAAACAGAGATTGTGTTAAATATAGAATTAATTTGTGTTTTCTCCTCCCTTCGCAAGTTAAACAAAAAATAACTGTTTCCATGTCTCAGAATGCTTTTATGCTTATACTAAAAATGTCATGGTCCAGCACAGCCTGAAAAACATCAGGCTCACGCATTATGACACAAAACCCTTTCTCTGATTTTCACTACTTAACTTGTGTGTTTTGGAAATTTACCAGACTAGGCTTCAGCCTTAAGGATGGTATTTACAAGCTTAGATCTGAACAAAAAAGTCCCGACGAGTTGCTGGCTTGCTTTAAGTCATCTGGTTAACTGCAGCACCCACTAAGAGAGGCCGGGGGAGGATTGTCCGTATTGCTCATCCTTGACACTTGTCACAAATGCAAAACAGCTCAACTCGCAGCAAACAGCAAAACTCACAAATGAATGAGTCATGTTTCCAGGGAATTCTGGGAACATTTAAAGGACAAGATCTTGGCACATCATTACATGAGCAAACATGCAGCTAAAGCTTCTGCAGTGATCATGATATCAAATGAAGACATCATTGTCAGTACCCTCTAAAAGTCTGTTTAATTTGGATCTGCATGGCAAGTCTAATTCGAGCAGCAATCATAGAGCGATGTTCCTACCTGGAAGTAGTCCGAGGTGTATATAAGCTATGAGTTTTCCACAAGAAATGTGTCTTTGCAATTCTGTAGTAAGATTTTTTAATTTTTTAATTTCTAATCCCTTTACAATAAACCAGCGTACAATCTTCTGGCAAGATTTATTGATGTAAAAGACTTACTAAATGCTAGTCTCAAAATAGTGACGATTTGCAAGTTCCAGACTCCACCCCTGTGAATGCAGATCTGGAAAGTTTACTGCTCTCAAAGCTTCATATTAATGGCAAGTCAGTGGCATTACAGACTTTTAACATTGGTGTCCAATCTGGTTGGTGTCCTTAGATGTCATAAATAATTTAAAACAAAAATTTAATGTGAATTGCAAGACCTAATTTTCGGCAATCATGAACCATTTGGTTAAAGTTGAGTTACTAAGATTCAAAGAGTGGAAAACAATACACAAATCCGAACAGCCTCACAGTATGGTCTCTCTTTCTAAAGCCTTTGAAGGCTCTTAAATATGCCACAAGATATTTAGGGATGAATCGCGAGAATGCTGCAGATCAAATGTATGAACAACCTGCTAAACTTGGAGAACCTTGAAAACAAATAAATAAATAAAAGAGAGGTAACCCCTCCTTCTCTCCCCCCCCCCCCACCTGTAACCTTATTTGGTACATTTTGTATTTTTTGTATTACTATTTTTTTTAATTTGGACTTTGATTCAGGAGCTCATGCGGCACATCCCTTAATGTAAAAGCCCTTTACAATTGATGTCTGAGGAAAAGGTAGCCCCTTTATTGTTCATAGCTACTCCTGAAAGGATGTCTTAGTGTGTCTTGACTTTTTTGTTACATGCAAAAACTTGACCTTTCAGTAAAAACTTGTTTAAAAATGAGAGAGACCAAAGATGAAGAGAAGGATCTGCCTCAGTTTACATCAGCTGAGGTTGTGGTTCAAATGTGGTCTATTGGTTTTTAATGCCAAAGAATCTTGTTTCCCTAATATAACACAGGGCTTATCTTGAAGTTTTGCTTTTTGTATTGCTGCCAAATTGTCTGATATATAGATATGAATATATTGATCATCAGTGAATCTGCGATTCATGACTCCTCTTCATCTAGTGTTTCACCCACATACGTTTTTGCATGGGGAGGAATAAGATGGTTGGTGGTATTGAGGAACATAAAGGTCATCCCAGATATTATGGTGTAGGCTTGTGATGTCATTGCATTTTAAAATGCAGGAGAAATAAGGTAATTCATAAAACATTTTTATATGGAATTATTTCTTGCCAGCATGCAGAAAAACACTTTGCAGACAGATTTAAAGATGCGGTTCAGAAGCAGGGAAAATGTATTTTAAAAGCCATACATTCATAAACTGATTCTTGGAAACTGATCAGTTGCATTACTATGATTAGTCAATTCCACACTTAAACTCTTTTGAAGAATTCCGTTTGGTTTTGGTAGGAAAAGCCCATTTTTACAGTTGAGACAGTTTGAAACACCAGTAATTCTGGTTTTAAATAAAGAGATTGTTTCAGAAAATACATGCATGCATCTCTCCCTTTTGTGAGAGACTTTAGAATGCAGACTCTAAGAGTAGAACAGCACATTACAGTGGTATGTTGGGATGATCTGACTTGTTCAGGGTTTTGTTTTTTCTTAAGATTTGCTTTGAAACTTTTCATTATGCATTTACATGTTCTTTTCTTCAGTTGTCATATTACTTCTCTCTCTGCGTATTTCCCATTTAGACTTCCTATTATGTAAAAATCAACTGGTTAAAGTTTAACCTCAGTTGTTCTGTTTTTCTGCCAGGAAAACTACAGTACAAAACCCACTGTGCCGATCTGACAAATTTGTATAGTAAATCTGAGTCTGTGACCACGTGTGGCTTTAGAATATTTTCCTTAAAAAACACTAAAGTCGTATCCAATGTCTAGCAAGATTACTACATCAGGGCAGGTAATAGCCATAGTAAAGTAGAACTTAATTAAAATTCTTTTTTTACTCCACTCATAATATGCTGTCTATGCATTAAAAGGTACTATGACTTTACCAAACTCCTAGCATTACTGGTATAGATATTCACCTATCTGTTCTACTAGAATAGAAAACAAACTGCTTAGTACTACTCATATTTACTATCTAAATACTGTGTATTGTGTACATGGTTCTTTTGTCCCCCTCTGTTATGCCTGATGTTGTCACCATAGTAATGAACCTTTCTTTTGTAAGATTCTGATAATCTAACCTTGTTTGGACCTCTGGTTCCTGTCCTCTGCAACATGCAAGGGAGTGAGCTGCTATAATGCTCCAATCCTGGAAATGCTGATGCTCACAATTAACCTTACTCAAATGAGTAAGTTCTATTGACTTCGGGGAACTACTCACATGAGTAAAGTTAAACACTTGCATAAGTGCTTCCACATCAGGGCATTTGTCTTTGATAATGTATATAAAGGAAACATACTATTTAGAAACACCAGAACTCTGGGGATCTTACTGTATCCTTGAGGTTTTAATTTTTTTAAAAATTACAGTTACATTGTTTAGTTCATTTTAATTCCTCCTGCAGCCGCGGGTTATTGAGAGAGACTGCGTTTGGGAAGAGTGGGTGACCCTTAAATACCATAATTCTTTCCAAAGATGGTTTGGGATTTTGCGGTTTCATTAGCATTTGCGGATAGAAATATATTTAAATTGGCATTATGCTAAGTGATTATTCTTACAGGATGTGAAATTAAATAAATTTTGCACAGCATGAAATTATTCCTGCCACGTACTGAGTTTGGTGGCAGATCTTTTGGTTTGGACAGTGAACAAGGCCGGATGGCAAAGAAACAAAACAGGGCGGGGGGAAAAAACTACCAAAGGTAAGTCCTTGTAGCAAAAATATTTTTGGCTGGATCAAATATTAAACCTGCTACTACAGATTTCACGCTTTGCATTCTGAAAGCAGATGCAGAGTGATGATGCCAAAAATTAATGGGAAATAATATGACTTGCCTTGTGTACTTTATCCAGCAGAGGGCACAACAGATAAGTACAGTATTGTGTGCATTTCTGACTTAGTGGAGTCAGATAAGACTTGTTTGTAATTGCTTCTGTAAAAATATGTAGCTGCATGCTTGTGTGCTTATTTACATTTTGGAATGTGATTCAGAATGTAGGGTTCAGATTTATAACTTTGTTTTGATCTATCAATGCATAGGAGACTTTCATTTGTTGCAAGCTTTATGTTTAGAAATCCACCATGTTAAATTGCTGGATTTAATTGTTAAAGTACAGTGAATTATTGCAATTTTTTTGGGTTATTTTTTAAATATAAATTCAAACTTTCCAAGCCTTAGTAGGAAAAATCTCCCAGGGTCTTTTTTTTTTTTTTTTTTTTTTTAAATATGAAAAGGTGAGGAGATGGGGAGAATGCAGATGGGGAGTATGTTCACATTTTATTCAGGAAAAGTATGCTGTATATATATTATATATATAAGTGTGTGTGTATGTAGAAAAGTATATGTATAAAATAACAAAATGCTCAATAAATATTGGAAAAAAGTAAATCTTTGCAGTTCCAAAATCAAATACTATGCTATAAAGAATGGCTAATCTATTATATTTGAATTGGAAAAAAAATGAGAAAATGCTCTAAAGAAAAAAAAATTTAAGGGTTTAAAAATCACAAGTTTGTAATAGTATGGAATGAAAACCGCAATAAACATGGAAAGAAAATGTTTAAATATTTGTCATTTTTAAATATAGTTCTTTATTATATTCGGTAAACAGTATTAACCGAAGAGAAACGTAATCTTCTGAATAACTAAACTCTTCAACTGGTAGTTTTCCCTAAGTAAATTATATAGTGCAGCATATGGTAAATATGTACTCCATAGTAAAATATAATTTAGAGATCCTAGTTCTTAAAAACATTAACAATGACTTCCAGTGCCCCCTAACTATCTCACAAATGTAGAAGTGATCAGAAGGGGGAAAAGATATGAAAACAATGACATCCTCTAGCAAGCCAAATTAACACAAACAAAGTTCCTTTAGCAAAATCCCCGCAAGCTTTGCAGTTACAAAAGGTAGAGTTCACCTTTGCGATTTTCTCAAAAAGACTCTGAAAAATACATACTCCCTACCAGTTCCTCTAGATGTAAAACGAGAGAATCTTTGGAGCAAATGAACATTCCATGTAATCAAGCTTAGCGCTTAACTTGCATAGCAAAAAATCTGTTTTCATGTTTTAGTCTCTCTTTTGTTTTCGATGTATTGTTTAAATCAATGCTTTCCAGTTATGGGGGTGTTTTGGGCAGGGGGGAGGGGTTCTAATTTTCCAATGTGTCTGAGGTAAATAAGACTTTTAAAGTATCTCTGCAGAGTGGTTTAAAAGCTGGAGAATCTGAGAGATTGTAAATCTGTGTTTTAAAAATAAAAAAAAAAATCAAATGAGAGCAGGTTAGAGCTGCTAATACTGAGCTGATTAAGAGTAGTGGTTATATAAAGAGCAGTCAGAGTCCATATTGTAAGTAAGTATTATTGCATCCATGAGAAATACAGCTCTAAAGCTTTTAAGGGTTGGCGTGGCTTATTGGGTTGGTTTTTTTTTTTTAGTGAATTAAGTGCTGATGAAAGGTGGTGGATTGCCAGCTTGGAGCACTCAGTTCCTCTGTTTAGCCCCAGAACCTGCCCATGCACCAGAACAATGCTTTCACATGTGTCTGAGCTGGGTCCGTATGGGTGCAGTTCTAGCCAGCAGGGTACTGGATTCAGCCTAAGGCAGGTGGGGAAAAGAGGGATTGGGTGTTCGCACCTGACCACAGACAAACTTTGAAAGAGGAGTCATGTGGCTACGCGGGTCCTGAGATAAAATGAATGTAGGAGCCATGATACTAGCAAGTAGGAATCATGACTCTGCCGCTTTCATGCTTGGAGTTGGAAACCCTTTGTGCTGGGTGACGCACGGGTCCATGCAGAAGGTGACTGCTGTGTGTTGATGAGTCTCACGATCGCTGTGGGATAGACGTGAGTTGTTTCTGTCTCATGTAGGTGGGCACGTGGTAAGGCTCAGCATTGATATGTGTGAAGCTGGATATGCAGCCTGCTGGGACAACGCAGTCCTCTTCTGTCCGCAAACAGGTATCCACTGGGTCCTAGAAACCCCTTCTCCTCTTGTAGTGCTTGTAGGTCACTGTGATACGCAGATGGCCCGGGACGCTAAAACGAACGAAAAGGAGGCCGCAGCACTCGTGGCAGTGGCTAGCTCTGACTCTGATTGACTACAACATTCTGGCTGCATGCTCTGGATGCCATGGAAATTAAGGATATTCTTGTCCTCCCCTATAGTGTCTGTGAGCAGCAGGGCCGTGGTGGGCCTGCAGGGCCTTGCTAGTGTCTCCACCTGGAAAAAGAACTGAGTGGATCTTGCTTTGAAGAGCCCTTGGCCTACGTCACAAATAGGATCTCTCTTGCGGTTTGTCTAACATACTAGATGGAATGTCAGAGAAAGAAGAGGAGCCACCAGGCTCCTTTGCTTTGGCTGAGTTTCATTCAACGCGTCAGGAGTTCCCAGAGGCATGTTCTGAATAAGCTTTTCTCTCAGCTGCCTGCAAGATGTCTTCCTCCCCTTTCTGGGGAATGCTTGAGGCAGTTATAAGTAGGCATTGTTCACGCTTCCCTTCATAAGAGCAAACTGTTTACCCTCCTAAAGCAAGTGGTGGTGAGACTCTTGTTTAGGAAAACTTCTCTGGTTAACCTTGCCAATTTCCCCATGTCTCAGCTCTCCCCTGTTTGTAGCAGATTGGTGAGGAAGGTCTATCATTAGGCCTTGGCTCATTGTGGAGAATGCACTTATTTCTTGGGCTGCCAGTCTTCTCCTGATGATGAACAGAGTCCATATTATTAGGTCTTTCTGTGACATGTCATATTTGATTATGAAGCACTCACCCTTTATTCATCCACAGGACCTGTCAGGGGATGAATGGGCTGGGTTTACAATGGTGCCATTTATTCTTTTTGGGGAGGACTGAAAGAGCTGCATTGGGTAATTTCTCCCAACCCCCGTAAGATTCTCACATGCAGTTTAATGTGTATGTGAAGCCGCAGTAGGAGACTGAAAGTTGCTTTGGGTTTTAGTTGCAGAGTATGCTCAGATACCATGGTGATGAGTGTGGTGTCTATACCTAGATATGCTGATGATTCTCACCTCCGCCTGGATTCTAAGGTCACCTTGCCAGGCATGGAGGAAAAGTTATGGTTCTGAATGAAAACCAGATGGCATACATTCTGTAAGAGCAAGATGGGCAAGGAAACACTTCTGAATCGCTTGGGTCCTGGCTGTCTGAAGTTACTTCTGTTACTGCGCCTTGTGATCCCACCAGAAAGCTCTTTCTGCCCCCTCCCAGTTTGGAGCCCCGAGTGAAGGAGGACACCGCGTTCGTGGAGGACGTCTCTGGAGTTATCTGCCTTTTGTGCTTTCTCACGGTTCAAGTGTGGAGGCGTTTAGGATGCAGGTCACGTGTGTGTGGCGGGGGTTCCTTCAAATGTAGGCTTGTTTTGAAGTCCTGTCCATATGCTTTTGTTCACTCTGGCTTTTCCTTAATTTGGTCACGTCGCCAAAGGGTATTTAGCCCATCAAAGCTGAATAGAGGGTAGAGGGGTAGAAGCTGGGAGTGGGTTTGCTCTGAATGCACTGTTCTCGACGGTCGTTGGCTGTATTGTCCTAATGCATCCAGAGATCACAGTGATGAGCCCAGTATTAACAAACAGCTGGTACAACACGGGCAATCGTTGTACACTACCCTGCCACACAACCTGCTGCTTCGGACATGGCCCTATCTAGGGCTGAGAGGTCTTTGTGTCTGCCCAGTCATTGGCCTCTCTAATGAGTGTGCTGACAGGGATGGGGTGGTGGAGCAAGGTGGTGATGATGTTCCCCATCCAATACGAAATGGACTGTGAACTCAAACTCATTACACGCAGGTCACCATGAGCTGGCAACAGCTTTCGGTCACTACTAAACAAGGCTGGATTGAACCTATAAGGCAGAGGTGAAAGCTACATATCCAGTATCAATCCCTTCCTGTGAGCAGCACTGTATTTACAGTGGGGCGTCAGCAGTGCTGTGTCTCCCAGCGTGTGGCCCCTCAGCGACCCTGATGCCCGGCCATGGGGTCCTGGGGACCATCTCGACCCTGTCGCTTTGTGCCGAGGGGTTGGGGGTGTTTATCTGTGGTGCCCGGGGGTGGGGGCACAGTGACAGGGGGCTGGGTGGGGCTGACTGCCATTCCCCCTGCCAGTGGGAATGCCCAGAAACTGCCCCCCACACTCTGGGGAGCGGAGGGGGTAGAGCACAGTTAGGGGAGAAGGGGCAGTTGTGGGGCGAGTCTGGGTGCGATGGGGGAGCTGGCAGTGACTCCATGGGAGGATAGGAGAAGGGGGGTGTGAAGGTGGGGATTGGGTGTGGATGGGCGGAGGGAGGGAGGGAAGAGTCTGGGTTGAAGGTGGGGGTTGGGTGTGGAGGGCAGAGGGAGGGAAAAGTCCAGGGTTGAAGATGGGGGTTGGTTCGGGGGGGGGGGTGTGTCAGTAGAAGGGTGGGAAGTGACAGCCCTGGGATGAAAGTGGGGGGTGGGCAGTAGCAGGGAGGTTGAGGAGAGTCCTTGTGTGAAGGTGGCAGTTAATTGTGTATAGTAAGGGGGATGGGGAGGGGAGAGCCCTGGTGTGAAGGTTGAGGTAGGGGCTTGAGAATGGATTGTGGTAGCCTTGGTGGTAAAGTGTGTTTGTGTGTGTGTGGCCCTTTCTCCCTGCCAAAGATGGGCACCAGCAATTTTCCTCCCCACACTCCACCCCCGTAATTTTATTGATTCACTTGAAGTCATGAGGGACAGTGAGGCAAAGGGCGAAATAGGCTAAATAAACTAATGGTTTAAAAATTTTTGTAAATATTATTGTACCAAACTAGAAAATCCAGCTTTCAAAAATGTATTTACAAAACAACTTTGGGTGGAGGAGATGGTGGTGGGGAGATGCAGGTGCAACTCCACTGACTGCTACCTCTGGGCTTAATATGGCCCATAAATGTGCTAATTAAGTATTTGTGTTCAGGGCCCCAAGCAGGTCCTGAGTGTTTACACAAAAAAGACAAAAATAAGAAACAACCCCCTCCCACACAAGTAAACCAAATTCAAGAGTATTCTGGGTATATTGATGCTAGCCCAGTTTGTTCTCTAAGGGCTGAGTGGAGGTCTCAATCAAGTGTGGCTTCAAATATCTTATTTTGTTTCTGAATAAATGTTTTCATCCCCATCCCAGAAGTTCCGGGTTTACTATGGTGCCAATGGTGCCGTCACGCCAGGCCCACACTCAGAAGAGGCCCATAACAACTACATGGAGGCCCACAAATATGTTTGGTGCCAGGCCCACAAAAGGTTAATCTGGCCCTGCCTGTGAGCTTGTGTTTGGCTCCCAGTTTCTCCTTAACACGGACTGAGAGTGTCGATTCTGTTGACAGAGCTGCCCCCACGGAAGGACCTCTGAGGCACTGGTGTTCCCAACATCCTCCAGAGATTAATTCAAGATCTGCATGTTGATTCAGGAGGATGAATGTGATGAGGGACCCATAGGTCTGGCAGGTTTTACAGAAGATCCGGGGTGAAGCAGGGCTGTTCTGCTGCACAATAGATTGGCTTCTTGAGCATGTCTCCGAAAATGCTAGTATAACTGTCAGTTCAACTTCTTTTACCAACCTGGATTATGCAGATAATGTCATCCTGTTTGGTCAGGACACAAACAACCTTAAAGATGCACCAGAGAGTTTCCAGCATGTGGTGGCTACCCTTGGACTAAGGATGTCTTGGGCAAAAACGAATATCCAGAGAATCAGTGCAAAAATTGTGATACAAGACATCTGGGCTACCAGACAAATAGTGTAAGTTGTGCAAGATTTCATTTATCTAGGCAGTAAATTGCCATTAAATGGGCGCATCAAGCCAGACATCCTAAGGAGAATCGGTCTAGCAGCCTCAGCCATGTAGGACCTGAATAGCGTCTGGAGACAAAAGAAGATGAAATTGTGTACGAAATCACGAATTTATCAAACCTGTGTATTTCCAGTCGTCTTATACGGATCTGAAACTAGGGCGTTGCTTAAACAAGACATCAGGAGGCTGGAGGCACTTCATATGCATTGCCGGTGACATCTGCTGGGCGTAAAGTGGTTTGATTTGATCAGTAATAGGGATGTATTATTAAGAACTGGCCTCAAGAGGATTGAAGTCACCCTGGGTCACCACCGGCTGGCACTTTTTGGTCATACAGCCCATCTCGGAGGCAAAGTCTCTGTACATTGAGCCCTGGAGATCAGGCGTGAGGTCAGGAGGGGACATTGCCCAATTATGGACTGGCAATGGTCACATGGCCATCCGTAATTAGCCTGGGTGCACCAGATCAGTAATAACCCTGTGGAACTTTTAAACACCTGGAATAAAGACATACAATGTGGCCACAGATATTCAGTGCTGTCTAAGCGTGGTGTTGGTGGTGTTGGTGTTGAGGCTAAAGAAATTAGAAAATGTAAAAATCTGACCTTTGCCCCCTTACTAGCCCCTACACCGCTGCAAGCGGGTAAATTATATTGCAGATGAAAATATCCTACCTCAGGGAATGGCGTTGGGTGCTAACGACAAATGTCCTTGTCTGTAGCTATTAGGCACCTCTGCTATTCCCACCAAGTGACCCAAGCCCCTCCCAGTTATTTCTGGAAAGCCACCCATCTGACCTCCTCATCTACTCCTCCTGACTTGAACCTGGGCTGGATGATGGAGATCCTTCCACAAACTCCGGACATGCCCCTCTCATGACCTCAAAACTCTCCAGTTCCAGGTGTCATGCACTTGGAGGGTTAATGATTATGGCTCTGTTCTGATCATTTCCAGGCTGTGATGAGTATCCGTTGGCTTCTTCTGGAAATGCTCTTCAGCATTTTGCTTTCATCGCATGGAAAATGGGGCTGAGCAAACAGCCCTTCAGTCAGAGGTGAGAAGCAAATCAAGCCTTCTGTGTCCAAATTGCACTCCAAGGGGGAGACCCACTCCACCGCCAGGCCTTTTTTCTTCCCAGCAACCCACCATAGGGAAACTTCTCCTTCCTAGCCCTCCAATGGGAACAATGTGACAAAACCTTCTGCATCTGGAATTCAAGTTCTTAGACAATTACCAAATAATCTGTGGTTTTTAATTGTCTTGTGTGTACAGTGTGCAAAATGCCAATCTCTTAACCATACTTCTCTTTAGGATGTGGATTAGAATGTCATAGACATAAATATCTCTGGACTTGTGCTAACTATGTTTTACTTAATTTCACTGGTAGAAGACAATATATACAGCATCATCTGGTGCATTGCCTATTCCCCAGTCATGATAGTTGCATGGAAGAAAAGGTATAAGCCAGGGCAGCAGAGTTAGAATCACAAAGCTACAGAGGATCTATTTAACCTGCACACCTTGATTATGTTGTAAAGTTCATGGTTTTTATCAGGAGAATAAGTGCAGCTGCCTCATTTCTATGGGTCAGATTCTCCACTGTCTTACATCCAGCATTTGTACTCACTTTGGGTGTAATGGCTACACAATGGAGAGAATGAGGCCCAGTACATTACACCTTTGTATAGTCATTGTCACAGTTATTCATTATTTCTGTTTCAGTAGCCCCCAGAGACTCTGACCCCGTAGTGCTAGGCGCTGTACAAATATGTCTGACATACCTTGGAGGAGTGTCTTGTAACCCCTATATTCCTCATCTGTATATAACTGTGATATTTCATATAAAGCAGGCCATGTTGAAGTATCAGGGAAAAGGTTATGATCGGCTGAAAGTCACTGTTGTATCTAAATATATATATCTTTAATGCATATGAAGTTATGAGATTGTGTTGTATGGTCGTCACTAAAACATGCTGTAAATTGGGGAATCAGCCAGATATTAGCTCCCCAGAGACAACAGCAAGGAAAGTAACCAACGCCGAGTGGGATGTCAAACAACTCATCAACAACCATTGTCCAGCAAGGGAACTACGATGCAATGACTCACCTGCATGAGGCCACACCTCAACCTTGCCTGGACTTGTGTCAGCAATGCCCACCAGACATGCCTGACCTGTGTTCTCCAAGCACATGGGACTAAGGATATAAAACAGAACACAGGGGGTCCATGCTTGGCCTTTCTCCTTCCCCTACCTATGCTGCAAGCAACAAGGACACTGTGAAGACTCCAACAGAGGGGACTGGCCCAGGTTTCAAGGGTGGAACCTGTGTACTATGAACTGCAATATCCAGTGGGGTAAGAAAAACTGCTTAGTCTAGATGTTGGCCAGCAGAATAGGGCTGAGAATTTAGACTGCGTGCTTATGTTTTATTTTCTTTTGGTAATGAACTCTGGCTTTTTGCCTATCACTTATAATCACTTAAAATCTATCTTTTGTAGTCAATAAATTTGTTTTACTGCTTATCTTTCCCAGTGAGTTTTCCTGAAGTGTGTGGTAAATCTTCTCAGGTTTGCAAAGGCTGGTGTATATCCACTTTCCATGATGGAGTGGTGAACCAATTAATAAATTTTCACTGCTCGTCTTGAGCAGTGCACAATGGTATTTTCCTGAGGTACAGTGCTGGGAGCTGGGGGGATTTGGCTGGTGCCTTTCTCTGTGTGACTCACAAGTGGCTCTGAGAGCATTCATGCAATCTAGTTGGGTGTGGAGCTCCACATGCTGTTGTGCTGAGCGATAACAGGGCCTGGAGGGGTTTGCTGCTTGTCACTAGCAAAGCATTGTGAGAGACTGCCCAAGCTGGAGAGAGTTAAGGGGGCACAGTGGTCCCACGGTCCCAGGCTGTACCCTGGGGATCCCATGACAATATGTACCAAAGAGATGGTCCCTGTCCCAAAGAGTTTACAGTCTATGTATAAGATGAGAGGCAACAGGTGGGTACAAAAAGACAGACAAGGGAGAGCAAAGGGCAACAATTAGATGAAAGTGATCAGCGTGAGTGGTCACAACAAACCAGCTGCATAGCCATTGCTGAATTTGTTTGTAGGTATCAAGGCAGGAGAGCCAGGAGGACAATGTGGTGGATTTATATAGGAAGGTCCTTCCATGCATAAGGGGCACATGGGAAAAAACGACAACAGTTGTAGGAAAATTTGGCAAATGAACAATCCAGGTCTGCATTGTTGTCAGAGGGGTGATGGGAGTCCATGTCTCAGCATTGTATAAGAGATGATGGATAGGGTGAGGATGCGTCCTGAAGGGCCTTGCGGATGAAGACAAGTAGTCTGTGGTTGCTGGGGAGGAGAAACACAATCCTTGTGGGGCATCCCCCATCAGTCCCTCTGATCGCACTGTTTTGCTGAGATAGGGATGCCCACTTTGGGAAATAGCCCTGCAAAACATTGGGGATGTGTGTTGGGTAAATGGCAGAACAGCAGGGCTCAAAACATTGGTGGGGAATGTTCATACAAGAGTTTGTTCCACCAAGTCTACAAAGGGTGAAATCCAAGTCCTAGCAACAGCTTCCATTGTTTTCAGTGGAGTCAAGATCTCAAACCGAGAATGAGCTGGGTCAAAAAGGGGACAACATTTACCCTCCCCCCCCCCCCACCCCCACCCCCCAAAAATTTGTTTTGCTTTTCATTGAAATTTTGGAAAATATTTAATAGCTCTAGCCAGGAGCAAATTTTATGTTCAGCCTTCATTTATCAGCGGCTTTCGGGAACTCACAGGTCACCATTTGCACTAAAATTTGCAACAAGTACCATTTTATAGCTAGATAGAAGAGCCGAAGCTGAGTCAGCCTGCACAGACGAAGCAAAAAAGCTTGGTGTAGCACAGCAGGAGTAGTGACTGCACGGGCAGATTGGTCCATCCTCACCTTGTACAAACGTCTGTCTGCATGGTGCGCAGATACCCATGCCCCAGCACTGACCACAGATGAAATCCACCCTGTGCAGCAAGCCAACATGAGACTTATGCACAATTTATATCTCAGTTCGGGCTTAGTGAGACTTGAGTGCTGCATTGTATTTGTGCTGGCCCATGGCAAAGGAGTGAATTTCACCCACAGCTTGTGCCACAACATAGGCGGTGAAAGAGGAGGTGGTGGAGGCCAGGGGGTAGGCCTCTTTATACTCAGTCATGACCCCAGACTCGAACATGCGATGACCATGTTGGGGAAGCCCTGTAGCTCCTGGATGGTTGCCAGGGAAGAGAAATGCACAGAAGTGTAAGCAGTCTGAGGTGTAGTGCTGCTCCTCGCTTGGGGCTGTATCTTTCCCTTCTTCACTTGGGCATTCCCTCTCCCCAGTGTGCAGCCATTGCAGCATCTGGCTGTTGTCTTCGATGTGAGCACTTTGTGTTGCAATTCTTCTGGTTTAAAATGTGGTGCAAGGTGCCCAAGGTCAAAGTCTGCTCATGCTACATGGTGAACTATGTTTCCATGACGTAGGCCTATAAGCTGGGACACAGTGCCGAAAGGATCCATGCAGGGACCCTCATGATAGCGTCACTGAGATGGGGAAACCCCTGTCTTCTCTCTAGCAGCCAACCAAATATTAAGGGCCTGCTCCATCTCCCACGAAGACCAGGGTCAAATCGCCTTCTGGATTTCAAACGGGAGCAGGATCAGACCCATGATCCCCCCTGCATGTGACGGCTTCCTTCTGAACGCTGGCATCTGGCAGAGATGGTACTGAACAGTGATGCCAACATTGAGTAGGCAACCAGTCCTGTTGTTTTGTGAACTACCAACCAGTTTGTGAGCTGGCAGCACGCACTTTTTGTACCAGCTCCAAAGATGCGCCGACACCTGGCTCTGTGGATGCATTTAGGACCAAACCAGCAGCATACGCCAGAGACAGGGAGTGCAGATCAGTTTGAATTTGACACGAATGAGGCTCTGCAGGACGGCATGGACTGTCGCTTGAAAGGCAAAGGACTAGGAAAGACGAGAAAGCTGGAGACAGTGCTGGGCATTGTTCTACTGCTCCCGTGTTTAAATCACTGATATCTAATCTTGTTCCTGATTTTGGTCCTCATCTCGTCTGTCTTTTGTAAGCTGCTTCCCGTGACCTTTCCTCTGTCGAGGGGGGCGCATGTTACTCCAGCCAGCCCTTCATGCCAGCTGGCAGAGGGTGCTCTTGCCTAGGATATCTGGCTCCCTCCCCCAAGACAGACTGAATTGTGTTACTACTGTCTGCTTCCACCTGCGTGGGCCCAGGGATCCCCATGTATCACTTCAAAATGCTGCTGCTATTCCACAAGGCTGGCCTGGTGCTAATACGAAAGATCATAGAATCCACTTCATAAATCTTCCTGCTACGTTGGGCACTTCACATTTCACCTACTTTATTCAAATAGGAAATATGTCTGTATGTGCGTGTGTTTGTGTGTGTGTGAGAGAGAGAGAGAGAGAGAGAGGTGCTCTGAATAATTCCAGATTTAATTGGAAATTTAGTAAATCTGCTAAAATATTTAGTGGTTTCAATTTTTCCTTTTCTGTAAGAAACAAAGGATCCTGGTTTATCATGTGTCTTTCAACAACTTTAATTTCATTTGTAGATTACGGATGGAAGTAGCATTTCCACTCGATTGCATACTGGGCATTAAGAAGACAAAAACGTTCATTGTTTGAAGCACTCAGAATTTTTTTTTTTCCAGACATTAAGCTGTAGGTGGCATTCTTTATACCTGACATCAGAGCACTTTTGTCAGGCGTTTAGTTGACAGGATTTACTGCAAACCCATCTTAGGTGTGTGAAGCAGTGAAAACAACAAAATGTTTCTGTCAGGTGGCAGGATTTGGTGAAGAGGGAGCCGAGCCGATCAGCTCCGATAGGGTAACTGCTGCTTTTCAACCCGCGTAATTAAAGATTTGTAGAGTACTTTGAAGGGAATTAATTAGCAGAGAATGGTGGTTTTGTTTACAGTTTTTCTCATCAACATAATCAGAAGCTAGCCTTGCTAGAGGTAGCAAACTGGACTGCGCTTCCCCCAAGCCTATGAATGCTTCACACTTTTATGGTCTCTGCAGGCTTATTACATTGGTTTCTTCGCTTTTATTTCCATTGGTGTTGCTATTGTGTTAGCCAGAAGCATGGTCTAGTGATTATAGCATTGGATTGGGACTCAGGTCTTGTCTACACTGGAAAGTTGTATCAGTTTAGCTATACTGTTATAGTGTGTGTGGACTGAGGCTATATTTGCCCTAGGAGTGCTTTACCAGTGTAGGAATATCAGTGTACCAGCCCAACAAAGCACTCCGAATGTGGGAGTAGCTATGCTGGCAAAGCTGGGGTTTGTACCAGTGTAATACAGCCACCTGCCCACCCCCAGCTCCCGAGCAAAATAAGCTACACTGGTAAAAGCACAGTTTTGCCGGTGTTACTGCGTCTACACCAAGGGCTTCTGCAGTGATGGATCACACCTCTTCCCACTCCTGGCTGAGGCCATGTCTACATTACCACTTATGTCAGCAAAACTTATGTCCCTCAGGGGTGTAAAAAAAACACACCCACCCCTGAGCAACATAAGTTTTGCCAGCCTAAGTGATAGTGTACACAGTGCTATGTTGGTGGGAGCACTTCTCTCGTCGCCATGGCTACCACCGCTCGTTGGGGGTGGTTTAATTATGCTGACAGGAGCGCTCGTTCCCGTTGGCATAGAGCGGCTACACAAGAGATCTGACAGCTGCAGCTGTCTCTAGTGTAGACATAGCCTGAGAAAGCTGTTCCAACAGAAGCCCCTAGTGTAGACACATACTGGCAAAACCGTGCTTTTATGGTATAGCTTGTTTTGCTTGTCTCTATCTGTATAAAGGTGCTTTTGGTGGTCCCTCGCTCTCAAGTGGGGAGGGAGGCCACTCCGCCTCACTGCGTCAGGCAGCAGCACTCGGGCTTGGGTCCTGCTGGTGGAGCCCAGCAGAAAGCAGTCTATAGCTCGTAGCCTCCTAGCAGGGGCAAACAACCATTCAGAGTCTTGAACTCTAGCCCCTTCGGGCAGGGCAGAGCAGGGAGCAGTCGTTAGCCCACAGCCTCCTGGCTGGGGCAGGCAGCAATTAACTGTCTGCAAGAGAAGCTCTGGGTGGGGCCAAGCAGGGAGCAGTCTTTAGCCTAAGCCTCCTGGCTAAAGTAGAGTCTGGAGCCCAGAGCCTATTGGCTGGAGTGAACCACAAGCAATGCACAGGCTTTCTGGTCTAGGGATGAATAGGCCATCACACCCAGGGTGGGGTTGGCGGCAGGGGGACCCAGGCCCACTCTACTCCACCAAGTCCCAGCCCCGGCGCCCTAACAGTGGCAAATGGTTCAGCCACTGGGTCAATGGGGATCCTCTGAAACACGCTGACCTCTGCTCCGGCAGCAAAACTGGACTACAGTCTGGCTTTCCTGGGCTACTTTCTACCGCAGTCTGGGCAAGGGGGTCCGTAGTCCAAGAGTCCTGTGCCTCTTTGGGGTACACTGTGGATGGCAGTCCCAGAAACTCCTCTCCAGGATGGGTCGCCTCCAAGAGCAGAGCTCTACACAGTGCAGGTTCAGCTCCAGAGTTCTGCAGCGGGCTGGAGATGTTTGTTTCCTTCCCTGGCTCCCACTCAGCTGAGCTGCCGGGTCCTCCCTTTATACTTCCTGCCCTGCCCCGGTACTTCCAGCAAGGGCGGTGGGGTGGGGTGGGTTTGGCTCCGCCCACCAGGCAGAGTGTAGTGGTCCCTCGCTCTTAAATCCAGAGGGAGGCCACTCCACCTCAGTGCACTGCTTTATACCAGTACAGCTATACATACAGGACTTTCTGCGACAGATAGCTGTCGAGGTAAAGGAAGTTCTCAACATTCTCCAGGGTCTCTTTATTGATCTGTATTATGGAAAGCAGGATCCTGGTGATTCAGAGTCTGTTGGCGGAGTACTTTATTTTTCTTGGTGTTGAGTATGAGGCCAAGTTGGTTGTAGGCCTCAGAGAAAGTTGGGCTGGTCATGTTCTTTGAATGCCAGAAAATTGACTCCCAAAGCAGGTCATGTTCTCCCAAAGGAGCCATAGCCAATGGATGAGGGGCGGGCAAAAAAAGCACTTCAAAGACACCCTCAAAGCCAACCTGAAGAAGTGCAATATTGTCATAAACTGATGGGAAACTCAAGCCCTTGACCAACCGAAATGAAAAGGGACCTTGTGGCAAGGATCCCAGTATTTCGAGATCCAACAGGAAACAGAGAAACGGGAAAGGAGGAAAGAACATGCTGCAGCCCAACTCAACAATCCAGATTCACACTTTCCATTGGGAAACGTCTGTCTCAATTGTGACAAGTTTTGTGGATCCTGGATTGGTCTGATTAGCCACCTGTGGATCCACCAGCGATAACTGGCTGTCATTTTATGGAAGACAATAGTCCTCAAACTCTGAGGGATCACCAACACATACATATAGGAAGGAGAGTAACTATAAGATACCTTTATACCAGTGTAACTGCAGCCACATTAGAGATTTTTACCAGTATAACTTTGACAGTTTAAAAAAAAAATCATACCTCTAGCTGAACTAGTTGTACCAGTAAGCAGGTCTTTGCTAGTGCAACTATTGGAATGCAAGGGCTTGTCTACATGGCACATCCAGGAAAATTAATCTGAATTAACTAAAGGAGTGAATTTGAAGTGGATTGGTTAAACTGCATAAAACCCTTGTGTGAACACCCTCATTCAGAATTAAGGTGGCCTTACTTCAGTTTGTCTTAATTCACTTCCAAGTGAATTAAACTAAGAGCTTGTCTACACTTACATTTTATAGCACTCTAACTTACTGGCTCAGGGGGGGGTGAAAAATCACCCCCCTGAGCGCAGCAAGTCTGAATGCTTTAAAGCGCTAGTGTAGACAGGCCCCTCGTGGAGGTGGATTACCAGGAGCGCTGGGAGAGCTCTCCCCCAGCGCTCGCGCGTGACCACACTCGCACTTCAAAGCGCTGCCGCAGGAGCGTTCCCATGGCAGCGCTTTGAAGTTTCCAGTGTAGACATACCCTAAGTTTAATTAAGCCACTTTAATTCTGAATGAGGGTGTTCACACAGGGATTTAATGTGGTTTAACTAATCCACTTCAAATTCACACCGTTAGTTAATTCAGATTAACTTTCCCTTTGTAGACAAGCCCAAAGTCTGATCTCAAATGTCTGCTACACTGCTCGACCTGTGGTGGTCACCTATCTACCTAACTGGAACAGCAGGCAGGCTACATCGCTACTTTGGGATGGGATTTTTCTGAAGCCCGAACTCTGCTCCTATTGAAATCAATGGCCCCACTGAAGCCAATGGGAGTTTTACTATTAACTCCAATGGGAGCAGCGTTTGGGATTTTTTTTAGTAAATCCTTTGTTTATTTTTTCTCTTGAAAATTGAGCTCAGCCTCTTTGGAAATCCTTTTGCTGTAATTCTCTTAACTACTGTAATGCAAACTGCCCACAAAAGCTTCTAAAGAAATCAAGCTTTCTGCTTGCTCTAGAAGAAAGAGAGAAAATTGTCGCCTTCCCCCCAAATTGTGTTTTCCTGGGAGCAAAGGGCATTCTCTGGGAAGAAGATTTTTATCCGTGGCAGTGAAACTAGATTTATTAACATGCCTTGATTTTAGGGGTGGAAAAGTACCTTTTGTTTTCTTTGGACTTTAGGCAGTTCATACTGCCATCATTAAACTGGATTTCAAACCCCCATTTACTTTTTTTTTTTCTAGGCAGTTTTTGGCATCTAATGTTAATCCTGAAATTGGAAACCACAGTGGATAAAAGTTCTGTGTAACTTGCTTCCAGAACAAATAAGGTACAGCAGATAATTTTAGTGTTAGATTTCAGGAGCAGGGAGGAGGGTGGGGGAAGACAGCACCTTTCCTTTATAATGTCAGCCACCCTTCAAATGCAAGAGCAAAAATTCCCAAATTGAGATCTAGTGCATGTAGAGAAGGTTCATTTTCAAAATTGCAACAGCCTGCACTTAGGTGATATTAGAAGACACCATGACAGTAAAGTAGTTTTATGCATAGCGGCTTAGCTAACATTTTGAGAACTAGTTTAGCGAAGCTATCAGGTTTAAAAATACCAAGCCACAAAGTTTTAATGAAACTATGTGTGGATCAAAGTATCCTAAAGAGCATCCAAGAACTGCTTAAGAGGTCCTTGAGTGGAAATTAGAATGGATCTTCGGGATTTATTCTGTAAAGCCTGTCTATTTTGACCTTTTTTCAGTCTCATATTAAGACTGCTGAAAGTGTGTTTTGTTTAGCTAATGCTTGGGGCTTGCTGCAGCTATTAGGTCTATTAAACTGATGCTGCCACTGAAGTTTTAGTATGCATTAATTGACTGATAAGGACTTGGGAATCAAATGGCTGAAGGAAGGGGCTATCATGGTTTTTTCTTGCTTTATTTCTCTTTGCACTTCATTTACATCTCAAGCCCTATTGGTGATCCAGATTTGAATAAAGCCACAGCTTAAGCAGCGATTAGATCGCAATAGCTTGGATTTTCAATGAAATTGCTGCTTTCCCCCCCCCTTAACCAGATGTATTTAGAAATAGTAGCGAAAACTGACACCTGCGGTAACTCTATCATTCAAAACGCAGCTTCCGTGTATATATAAAAAACCTGCTGAAATGAGGGCAGTACTTGATAGGCCTTAGATTCTGTCAGTGTCAGGGGTTAGCAGGAAACAAAGCTTAGGCCAAGCAAGAATGGAAGCAGATAAGAAAACCTCCCTCCTCGTTCTCAGGTTAGCTCTTTAACAAGCCATCCAAAAAAACATGCATTCAAAGCAATGATCCTGTAAACTCCAGAATAAGAAGTAAACCATCAGGAATATATAATGCAACAAGGAGCCGGGTTTTTTAATTCTGATTTTATTGTTATTATTGGGAAGCAATATTTTTAACTGTAAAATTCACCTTCTAATCCTTAAGCTGGTGATATGACCGTGTCAAATCTGATGGGATTTTGTGATTCTCATTACGGTTATGCATTGTTCTTGACTAGTATCCCATCCTAATATTTATAAATGCCATAAAAATAGTTTGTTATGGAAATAGAAGGCCCCAAACCCTATTTTTTATATTATTTTCAACATACAAACATTACATCCAATATAGTTGATTACATTTTAGAACAAAAATGATTTTTGCAAACAATCCACTTCATGCTGGTTAGGGTTGTTGTGGGGTTTTTTTTGTGCAGAATGAAAAGCTGCAGATACAATCTCTTTACTAGTGTTCGCACAAACTGGTATTCAAATGATAAAGAATAAAGGAATGTTGATTGCACTGCAAGAGTGATATCAGACAGACATGAATATATAAACAGGAAGGAAAGTGTGTTTGAATTTGAAAAAGTGTATACCTAAAATAGCAAGGAAAGAAACAAAGTCAACAATCAAATGGAGTTTTAATCATTGTCTTCTTGTGAGGAATTTGAATAGCTACCTGCCTCCTGGTGATTCTATTCTTTTCCAGTGTGAATTCTCTCATGAAAGAGAAACATTGGGAATTGGCTGCCTGAGAATAGATACATTATTAGTAGACAATAGAGAGGTTTTATAAAGAGGAAGGATGGTCCAATGGTTAGGGCTGTAGCGTGGGTCTTGGGAGATCTGGGTTCGCTTCCCTTTTCCACCATACACTTCCTGTGAGATCTTGGCCAAGTTGCTAAGCCTTTGTGTGACTCAGTTCCCTGCCTCTAAAATGGGGGTGGCCATACTGCCCTAACGGGTGTTGAGAGGAGAAAGACATTAAAGATTGTGAGATGCTCAGATACTGCAGGGATGGAGGCCAGATGCGGATCATCAATAACACAGAAAGAAGTCAAATCTGTGAAACCATTAGTCAAGTATTCTGCCGGAACAATAGCTTTGATCCATTTGGGGGGGGGAGGTGGAAGAAACAGAGTGAAGTTTTTCTTTAAGCAGACACTGTCAGAGTTGGAAACGTTCCCTTCCCCTTTCTCCCTCAGAAAATAAACCTTTGGAAGATGGAACCTGAAATAGGTTTCTGTGAGGATATATTAGCTGTCCCTTGCGTGCACACCCTGGATTGGCGCTGAGGGTTGCCATGAAGGAGCATGCTGGATTGGCAATGTAATATCTGAGAACCTTGATTTTGGCATCTTGTGACTGCAGGACAGAGCATGCCAGAATGGTGTCATAGGTTTGCTCTGTGCACACTGGCTTGGGGGTGTAGTGTTGGACTGGGGATGGGGGTGTAGGGTTGTTGGTGAATGCTGGGCTGCTGGCATGGCATTCAGTTGTTTCAAGAGTGCTGCTTATGCCTTTATTTAAACAAGTGCATCAAATGTTACATGCAAACACATGAAGATAAAAGGGTAAAATGTGGGCTCTTCCCAACCTTGTTTAGTTGGGAGTTTGTAGTGAGCTAAAAGGAAATGGATGTCTCGGCTTCCCGTGGATCCATAGAAATCAAAACTGCCTGTAACCCAGCTCCAAAGAAACACAGGTCTAGAATGTCTTGCATCTGAAGAAGTGAGGTTCTGACCCACGAAAGCTTATGCTCCCAGTACTTCTGTTAGTCTCAAAGGTGCCACAGGACCCTCTGTTGCTTTTTACAGATTCAGACTAACACGGCTACCCCTCTGATACAGGTCTAGAAGTGGCAATGATCATTTGGCCCAGGCAGTGACAATTTCCAGAAAACACCTGTATTGTGTGAAGCAAAAGGCCACATGTATTAGTGAAGGATGAACTTCCAAAAATTGCCTTGGACTTGGATAATCACCCCAAAATGTGGGTGCTTCCCAGAGCCTACGGTGGCTCCAATCTCCTTGACCTCATCCCTCCTAGCACAGGACTCTGTCTCTTCCTCCAACTCCCTCTGCCTTCTCTGATGGATCTTCATAGGAGCTTCTGTCCAGCTCCAGGCCTGTGGGAAAACTTTCTCCCCCTTTGTTTATGGGGTTTGGGTGTGTTGGCTCCTCCTAGCCCAGTAGTACCCAACACCCACTTGCCTGAGTCCTGCAGATCTCTTTCTTCAAAAATATACGGTTAGCTGGGCTTTCCCTGCAGTTTGCATCCCAGAGTGCCGTGTGTCTGTGCATGTGCACAGTCTGAAAGTTTCGTCTTCACATGGCAGCCTCTAACTTCCCAGGGATGGAGGCTAGGGGATCTTGTGAACTACAAGCAAGCCATGTGTTCTGGGGTGTATATTATGAAGGAAACCCCAAATTGCCTTTGTAAAGCACTGGTGAGCGTGTGTTGCAGGTCCCGCTCTGTGCCCAATCCGCAGAGGATATGAGCTTATTACAGCCTTATCTAAGGGAGCGTGGCTCTTTAGCTCACACTGATGCCATGCATGCTTTTAGCTCTGGAGGTGGCCAGCAAAACCCCTGGTGTATCTGCCAGCTGTCACACCTTTGCAAGGCTGAGACCGGGATAGTATCTCTCTTGCCTGCAGAGAGTGAAGAGGGCACATGGGTTTCTCCCAAGGCCCTCCCTTCAGATGGGAAAGGAGGTTTGTGATGTGATGTCCGCTGGCTGGAAGTCTCCACTGAAGTGGGAGGAGACAGCAGGAACTTCAAGCTTCTCCCTAAAGGGGAAAGACCCTGCATCAGAGAGTGAAACCAGGCCCCCTCCACTCGATTTGAGAGGCCCTGCCACTGCAGGGTAAGTCATTGGGGGAGGAGATTGCTCTGAGTGTGCTGGGTAAATTTTCCTTTTTTACAAAATGGGAAGAAAAAAATCCCCAAACCCCCCCATCTGGGGTTTCGTGGTGTGTGTGTGTGTGTGTGTGTGTGTTTTCCAAATGAGCACATGGGGGGAATCCCAGCAATGAGGCAAATCCACGTCCAGCCGTGACTGGGTGAATGTCATTGGAGATACTGGACCAGTTCAATGCTGGAGGAGCGTTACATGGCTGTATGAACAGATATTGGCCAACGTGAGCCTATTTCGGGTCCCGGGGGATCTCAGATAAGTGAGATTTGGGTAACTGAGGCTATTGCATGTGGGCTCCTCACTGCCTTCACATCTCCATATAACTCTGACCCTCCCTACCTATTGTCCCATGCTGAGCCCGGCATTGTGACCTCACCCCCACTCTGACATTGATCCCATCCTTGTTCCCCTGCTTGTCTGTGCCATCACCTCTGTGCATTTCTTCACACAGCCCTCTGTGTGCGGTACCATCTCCCTGTGCTTATCCTGAAGGCCCCAGCCATGTCCACATTAAAGCCGCCTTTGACACCCTCTTCTCCAGTGCTGCCTACAATGAAAATAGCTATTGTATAAAAATCCACTATTTGCTGTTCTCCTTCCCTTAACCTGTCTCCCTAACAGCCTGTCCTTAGACTATGAGCTCCTTAGGGCAAGGACCGTTCCTTTTACATTAGCATATCATGGGCATAGTGGCAAATAAATAATGACTGAGGTTGTACGTCAGTGTCAGGCACCGTAGAAATACATAGAATAATGATATTGCCTGAGTGTCGGAAGGATTTGTGCAGTAACACTACAGAAGACGTAAGCAGTCTCTTAAAGATTCTGGCTATCACTTAGTTGTTAATTTGAATCTTTTTTTAATCTGAAGTAAAATTGAGTTTACCGGTGGATTTGGATTAATCAGATCTGAATGTACCTGGAGAGCCAGTAGACAGTTAGAAAAATTAACTTTCTGTGCTCCAAAAAGTGAAATATAATGGAAACCGGAATGGATGTGGGAACCAATCTCTTGAATGACATTCTGTGTTCTGTTCAAAGAAACAAACAAAAAAAAAACCCTGCTTGCTCCCCCTCCCCCAAATACATTACATTAAACAATGAAATCTTCTTGGAAAACTTCTTCAAGAACCATTCCTAGGAAAAGATTCCCCTCCTCCCCATATTAACAAGTTGTTACTTTTATTTAAAACTCTTCTCTCTCTCACAGACACAGGTCCTATGTGGATAGAATTTAACTTGCCAGATCAGAAAATTGAACCATCTAGCCCAATATTCTGCCTCGGGCAGTGGCCAGTACTTGATACTTCAGGAGAAGACAAACATTCCCTCCCCGATAATTTAGGGGGCAATGCTGTCTGTGGAGGATCAGTTTACACCCTGAAGCAGGAGCTTTGATTACCCTTATTTTAGCTTACCTTCCATAAGGCAAATATTATGGTCACCAGTGTACCCAAACCTTCTTTAAATCTATTCACAGCATCTGGGTTCTTCTGATGGGTGAGTCAGGTTGCTAGCTCACGGGAGGGAGGGTAGGGATGCATTTTTATTACTGGACTCGAGGAATAAATGATGCACACAACTTCTAGGAACTGTAGTCGTAACTCCCCCAGCCCTGCCATGGAAACTTGTCTCATAGCATAGCTTGCTGAGTTAGTGGTGAATAAAACCCCTTGCAGCCCATTCACGTTGATGCTATGTAACCTTTGAGGCTCTGTTTGTGGTGTGCCCCCACACATTACAAATCATCCACATTTACCTGAAATGATCTTCAGACCTGCTGCATGCCTTTTTCTCCCAAGAGACGCTGCTATTGTTGCACTCAGGGCCAGCTCCAGGCACCAGCGTAGCAATGCCTGGGGCGGCCAATGAAGAGGGGAGGTGGCACATTCAGCCGTTCGGCGGCAATTCGGGGATGGGGACGTCATTCCCTCTCGGAGCGAAGGACCTGCCGCCGAATTGCCGCCATAGAATGAAGTGGCGGTAGAGCTGCCGCCGATTGCGATCGCAACTTTTTTTTTTTGCTGCTTGGGGTGGCAAAAATGCTAGAGCCGGCCCTGGCTGCACTGCTAATGAATCTACTTTTGCAGCTTGCCCAATGGGTTTATAGTTTCTAGTGGCCAGAGCTGGCCTAGTTGAACCAAGGGGTGAGAAAAGAAAACGTAAGTATACATGAAGGATAAGATTTTGGGGGAATTGAGTCTCCAAATCCTTTCAGCAGCTTTGAAGAGCGAAGCTTAATATTTAATTGCTAGGTAGAATCCATTGTCGTGATAGTAATAGTGCAGGGCGGAATGACGGTGTTCGATGGGGACGGGAAAGTACAAGCATGGATTTGAAAAGCCTTTCCCTGAGGAAAACTGATGCCCCGTTTTGGACAGCTTCCCTTCCTGCTTCCTCTGCTTATCATTCATCCACCTATTCATGAAAGGGACTGAAGCAAAACAGGCCTTTGTGTTACTTGCTGGCTGCCTTAATGAGAGGGGAGTTTCAGAATTGGGGAGTGGGTGTGTGTGCTCACATACCATGGTATGAATGCCTAGGTAGATGAGGGGGTGGGAGTGGGGAATAACAACTGGGAAACTGAAGAAGGAAATCAAAAGGGAACTTTGTGACCAACCTGTCTCCTGCCAAACTTGGGCCTGACTCAAATCTCGTGCTGGTTTCACAGTGTGTGTAACTCCCTTGACTTCGGTAGAGATATTCCTGACTAACACCGGTGTACTTGACATCAGAATCAGGCTCATTATAAGCAAAATAGCACCACCTATAGCTAAGGTTTTCTAACACTTTCCATTATAAGACCCTGCTTTCAGTTGCTTTTAACTTTCCCAACCTTGTCCATGCTCAGTATCTGCCTCTGGCTGAGTTATTTGTATTTATTTATATATGTACTTCTTTAAAGTTTCAGCTAAGAGAGTTTGGCTGTTGCTCAGAACAAAGCTAGGGGAAAATATGTTTAAAAATTCTTGCTACTGTTTTGCTGACAAGCTCTAGCACCTCCATGCTTTGGAGCGCAGGGACTTGAAATTTGGTAGAGGGATCGCCTTTGTGTCAGCGAGGTGCTTTTCGCATCCTTGTAGAAGCCTACCCATATTTGGCCAAGTTATGAGCTTTGCATAAGAGCTTTTAAGTAGAGCTTTGTTAAAGTTTGACAGCTAAATTCTCTGCAGATTGCATCCACGCTGAGTATGCTCCGCCCCTCCCCAAGGGCTACAGGGGATGAGCAGGATTGTCTTCAGTTGCACCTCCTGGCAGACAGGGGCTACTGTGGCACCAGGAACTGAGAGCAGAGTCTGTCACTCCATCCTCTGCTCTCAATTCTCCCACTGCTGGAGGAGGAGACCAAGGAAGGTCGCAGGGTGGAAGGCAGAAGGGTGAGGAGTGGAGTTGGGGCACTGCAAAGAAACAATCTGTGAGGTGGGGTGGGGCAGAGCATGCTCAGCATGAATGCAATGTGCCCCACACGAGGGGTACCTGCTAGGGGTACAGGGCAGAAGGGGGCAAGTGCGGGGAACAGGGAAAGAACCACATCTGTAACCACTAGAGCACACTCCACATTAGAACCTGGAATAGAACACAGGACTCCTGAATCTCAACATTCCTCTGCTGTGACACCCACTCGCAAAGTGTCTTGTCACCTTTTAGTAGTAAGCCTACTGCTGCTACCAACTATTCCATTAGAGGTTTGTGATGTGGATCTCAAGGTTCCAACCCTTCTGATAATATTGTAGGGATTCAGTATTGGTTCACGTGATGGATTTTCTGTTTCTTCTTCCAGTGCTTGCTCATCTCCATTCTATATTAGGTGTGTGTGCTCACCACGTGCACCAGTGTCAGAAATTTTTCCTCAGCAGTATCCATAGGGGACTGGCTCTGGCACCCCCTGGAGTGGCGCCCACATGGCATGGTATAAGGGACATCACTGGCTTTCCTCACCCTCAGTTCCTTCTTGCCGTCAGTGATGGTGCTGGAACATCTGCTGCTTTGGCTAACGTTGTTTCGTTTTCTGTTCTTGTGAACTTTGAAAACCTATAATATAGTTGTATATAGTTAGTAGTTTCTTAGTCACCCTTAGTAATAGTTCTCAACTTTTCGTTAGTCCCAAATGGGACTCAGCCTGGGATGGGGCATGCCCCGGTGCCCAGGCTTTAAACCCTGCGATCACTGCAAGTGGCCTATACCCGTCAGTGATCCACAGACCACATAAAGTGCTTAGGCGAAGGGCACATAAGTGACAAGCGACATATCTGCAAGTCCTTCAAACCTAGGATGAAGAAGGAGCGCGATATCCATTTGAAAGTGCTCCTAATGGAGTCGGCCCTCACTCCAGCACCAGAGCAGCGGTCTGACTCCGTACCAAGCACCGTGGCCTCTGTGCACAGTCCTCCGCCGGCGCCGTCCACGAGCCGGCACTGGTTCCCTTCCATGGCTCTGGGGAAGAAGCCAAAAAAGACTGGGAGGGGAAGATCTCCTACCTCCCATAAGGGACAGGAGAGGGCAGGAGGTGAGCCACGACCTGTGCCAGGCAGCTCAACACCCCTTTCAGGAAGTCGGGCCCCATCTCAAGTCGAGCGGTGCAGCCCATCCCATGCTTTGCCTGTGACCCCAGATAGAGGTGCAGGCCCTAGCCAGCTTCAGGGGCCATTGATGCCCGAAGCTCTTCGAGCAGCTCAAGAGATCCTGACTCTCCCGGTGTCGCCCACACCGGTTCCCGTGGTACCCCATTCTTGGGGAAAAACCATGTGTCCTATGCGTGTGTCCCCACCTCAGCGGTACTGATCCCCATCGAGAGGGACGTCCCACCAGCATTTGCCCACCCAAAGCCGTCACACCTCAGGACGGGAGAGGCAGGCTCAGTGGAGCCCTCTTTGGTCCCCGCACCGGGGGCACTGATCGAGGGACTCGAGGTGTATCTCACTGATAGATTGGTGCAGACCCTCTGAGGCACGTACCACCTGGCAAGAACTCCGGGACCGGCCTCGACTGTCTCCAAGGGCCCAATACCAATCCCGGCACCGATTGGACACCAGAGACCGCCGGCCACCGGGCTGTCATCGCCTGTCTCCCAGACGGAGGTCGCCCTACTCAGGACGATCCTCCTGGCAACTGGCCCGTAGTAGCTCCCAGTCCCATTCGACATCCTGGTACCAGTCGAGTAGTGTGAGGTGCGGATTGCTCGGTATCTGACACAAATCCGCTGAACGCTGTTGGTCCCCGAGAGCCTGACCAAGACAGCCTCGCTTGGACAGGTCGGCTTCGGGATGCAGCGACCAGCACTGGTTGGACAAGAGCCACTGCTCAGCCTGATCCTGGTTGCCCAGGATCAACCGCTCCACTGGTAGCTCCGGCTTGGAGCAAGATTCCCTGCCTGTGGGACAAGCCCCGGTGCCAGCGGTGCTGACTACATTGTCGGCACCGAAACTTGTCCCACGGCCCCAAGCGCAGAGGCCGGTGCCATGGTATCCATAGAACCCTTGGGGGTTCACTCAACTTTCCCAGGCTGCCTGATCAGTGTTGGGAGCCTCGGAGAGGCCAGTGGCCTTGGTATCCCATCCCCCACAGGTCCAGGAGAACCCAGGGGAGCAAGCTGCTGGACCACCAATGTACGTGGAGGTTCCCGCGGCACTGGCATCATCCTCGTCATCACCAGACGAGGCTATCACAGGGCTCCCTCGCCCAGTTCCTCAGGATGATGCCAAAGCGCACCAGGAACTTGTGAAGAAGGTCGCTTCTAACCTGGGGCTTCAGGCAGAGGAATTGGAAGAGCCCTCAGACTCTCTCTTCGACGTCCTCTGCTCCTTGGCTCCTGCCAGGGTGGTTCTACCCCTTCATGAAGGGGTCTCCAAAATCACTAATGCCCTGTGGCAGACCCCCTCTTCCCTGGCCCCATCTCTAAAAGGCCTGAATGCAAGTGTGATGTTGCACTCTATATGATTTTATGAAAGTATACTGATGAGTGTGAATATAATGTAACTAAAATATGCTTCATGCGAAAGGTCTCCTGTAAGGTATCATTACAAAGCTTATAATCTACGGAGTGTGGTCATCCTATTTGTATAAATGTATCACTCTTGTATCTGAAACTAGAAATATGAAATATAACTCTGAGGGCCTATTGTAATTATGCAAAGTGTGGGCCATGAATGGTGGTTTGGAATCTTGATGGCTCCCGTCAACCAGGACAATTGACTATGGATGGCTCTGTTTGCATGTGAGCTTTCTACAGGGTAAAACGGATTTATTTGGGGTTTGGACCCCATTTGGAGTTGAACATCTGAGTTTTAAAGACAGGAACGCTTCTCAACCTGCTTTCAGTTAAGTCTGCAGCTTTGGGGCATGTGGTTCAGACCCTGGGTCTGTGTTGGAGCAGACTGGTGTGTCTGGTTCAACAAGACAGGGTGCTGGAGTCCCAAGCTGGCAGGGAAACCAGGGGCAGAAGTAGTCTTGGCACATCAGTTGGCAGCCCCAAGGGGGTTTCTGTGATCCAACCTGTCACAGCAAGTACTTCATGCCAGTCAAAGAGCATGAGTACTTATACTCCCACCCAGCCCCTAATTCCCTTGTGGTTGAGGCAGTCAACCACAAGGAGAGGCAAGGACAACCGCGGGCCACCCCCAAAAATAAAGACTTGAGGAGGCTGGATCTCTGTGGACGTAAGGTTTATTCGTTTTCCGGCCTTCAGCTGAGAGTGGCCAACCACCAAGCCCTCCTTGGCCGATATGACTTCAATATGTGGCTGGCCAAGTTCAAAGGGTCGCTCTCTGAGGGTTCCAAGAAGGAGTTACGAGCGATCCTCGATGAGGACAGGCTGTGGCCAGGGCAGCCCTCCAGGCAGCATTGGATGCTGCTGCTGCCTGCACCATGGCTTCCGCTATCTCCATATGGCGAGTCTCTTGGCTGCTTTGCTCTGGGTTGTCCACCGAGGCCCATCAGTCATTGCAGGACCTGCCCTTTGATGGCGGGGCCCTATTTGTGGAGCAAACAGATAGCAAGTTGCATGGCCTCAAGGACTCCCAGACCACCCTGAAAACCCTGGGTCTCTATGTTCCAGCCCCGGTGTGTAAGCAGTTCAAACCGCAGCAGCCTCAGGACTAGGGGAGCCAGCCTCGGCAGGACCAGCCCCATAAATGAGCCAAGGGTTACAAGCACTGCCTGAGCCACCCGCCTCCACCCTAAGCTCAGTCAGACTTGACCCGTAATAAGCAGGAGACCAAACGGCGGTTTTGAGGGTGCGCCCGAGGGCGACCTACCAGACTATTGCCTGGATCCATCTTTCCCAGTGTTCTCCGACCGCCTTTCCCCTTTCCTCCTGGCATGGACTGCTATAACTTCAGACCGCTGGGTCCTCAGCACAGTGGAATGGGGTTATACTCTCCAGTTCCTTTCTACCCCCCCCCTTCTCACCCACCTTCCTCGTCCCTTTTCAGGGCCCCTCTCACGAGAGTCTCCTCACGCAGGAGGTAAAGGGGTTACTACAGCTGGGTGTGGTGGAGGAAGTTCCTCTCGAGTACAGGTATTTCAGGTACTTTTTAATCCCAAAGGCCAAGGGTGGTCTGCGGCCCATCCTGGACCTGCGAGATTGCAACAAGTACCTACAGAAGCTAACGTTCTGCATGGTCTCTCTAGCTTCTATTATCCCCTCCCTGGATCGGGGAGACTGGTATGCCGTCCTTGACTTGAAGGACGCATACTTCCACATAGCGATCTTTCAAGGACACTGAGACTTCCTCCGGTTTACAGTGGGGCCCCACCACGACCAGTTTACGGTCCTCCCATTCGGCCTGGCGACAGCACTGAGGGTGTTCACCAAGTGCATGTCGTAGTGGTGGCTTACCTCAGGTGCCGTGGTATCTAGATCTACCTGTACCTCGATGACTGGCTCATCAAGGGCGGCTCCAGGTCTCAAGTCCGAAGGGATGTTGCAGTGCTGCAAGCCACATGCCATTCTCTGGGCCTACTGGTGAACGACAAAAAGTTGACGTTAATGCCAGTGCAAAGGATAGAGATCATCGGAGTGGTGCTCGACTCAACCTGCACCTAAAGGTTCCACACGATGGCGAACGTCATCGTGGAAATCGCCGCGTTCCCTCTGACTACAGCCAGGGTCTGCCTGGACCACATGGCAGTGCACACTTACGTGGTCCGCCATGCCAGGTTCTGGATGCGGCCCTTGCAACAGTGGCTGGCAACTATCTATTCCCAGTCCCGAGACCCCCTGGAGAAGGTCATTACCATTCCCTGGGAGATACTTACCTCGCAGGACAGTTCTGGAAGGGGTTCCATTCGACAACCCTCCTCACTCATCGAGCTGGTGTCAGACGCCTCAGACCTCAGCTGGGGAGCACACTTCAGCAACTTCCAGACACAGGAGATGTGGACCCTAGAGGATGCGCGGTTACACATAAATGTCAAAGAGCTCCGAATGGTCCAGCTGGCGTGTGGAGTCTTCTTTCCCTACCTGTCGGGCAAGGTGGTACGAGTCCTGATGGACAACACAGCCTCGATGTTCTACATCAACAGGCAAGGGGGAGCGCGCTCGTCGGCTCTCTTTCAGGAGGCGCTCTGTCTGTGGGACTTCTGCATCAGCCACAAAATCCACCTGGAAGCTTGTCACCTTCCCGGTGTCAGGAATACGCTGGCAGACCAGCTCAGCAAGGACTTCTCCTCTCACCACGAGTGGTCGCTCCATATAGAGGTAGCCTACGTGATCTTCCAAAGGTGGGGAACTCCCCAAGTGGACCTGTTTGCTACCAGACAGAGCAGGAAATGCCCCGATTTTGTTCTCGACGGGGTCTGAGCAAGGTCTCCTTCCCCGATGTCTTCCTCTTGTCATGGTCGGGGAGCCTGATGTATGCGTTCCTTCCAATTCCTCTCATCAGCAGGGCCCTGACAAAGATCAAGAGAGACACGGCAAGGTTATCATGATTGCCCCGGCATGGGCTCGCCAGCATTGGTTCGGCACGCTCATGAGCCTGTCAGCAGCCCCTCCCTGGCCCCTGCCTAACCAACCAGACCTGCTGTCGCAGGACCACGGTCGGCTCTTACCAACCTTAGATCCTTCCTCCTCTCGGCATGGGTGCTGCATGGCTGAACCCGGAGGAGCGGACCTGGTTGGAAGGAGTCCAACAGATCCTCCTGGAAAGTAGGAAGCCCTCAACTAGACTGACTTACCTGGCTAAGCGGACTAGGTTTTCCCTCTGGGCATCCGAACGGGGAATCTCTCCCTCACGTTCCTCTGTACAGGCTGTCCTGGATTACCTGCTCCATGTGAGGAACCAGGGCCTGGCACACTCTTCCATTAGAGTGCATCTTGCGGCCATCTCTGCTTTTCACCCGCCAATCCAAGGACAGACGGTGTTCTCCCATGACATGACAGAATCTTGAGAGGGCTGGAGAGACTCTTCCCGCAGGTGTGGGCTCCTGTCCCACAGTGGGCTCTTAACTTGGTCCTCTCTAGGCTCGCTGGCCTGCCCTTTGAACCGCTGGGGTCCTGCTCCCTTTCCCATCTGTCATGGAAGGTCATATTCCTTGTGGCGGTGACATCAGTGAGACGGGTCTCAGAAATTAAAGCCTTGATCTCAGAACTGCCGTACACTGTCTTCTACAAAGATAAGGTTCAGTTGCAGCCCCACCCGGGATTCCTGCCAAAGGTGATCTACACCTTCCATATGAACCAGGACATCTTCCTCCCAGTGTTCTCTCCCAAACCGCACAAGACCAGTGAAGAGAGGTGTCTTCAGGCCTGGATATCTGGAAGACCTTGGCTTTTTACTTAGAATGTACTAAGCCTTTCCATAAATCTACTCAACTCTTAATTGCTACAGCAGATAGGATGAAGGGTCATCCGGTGTCCTCGCAGAGGATTTCCAATTGGATCACCTCATGCATAAGGATCTGTTTATGACCAGGTGGGGGTTCCGCCTCCGCCGATTGTCAGAGCCCACTCAACGAGAGCTCCGGTGTCTTTGGTAGCCTTCCTGGCACACATCCCTATCCAGGACATCTGTAGATCTGCAACTTGGTCCTCTGTCCACACGTTTACCTCTCATTAAGCCATCACTCAGCAGGCCAGGGACGTTGCTGGGTTCGGCAGAGCTGTGTTGCAATCTACACGTCCGTGAACTCCTGTCCACCTCCAGGGGTACTGCTTGGGAGTCACCTAATGTAGAATGGACATGAGCAAGCACTCGAAGAAGAAAAGACAGTTACTTTTTCTGTAACTGGTGTTCTTCGAGATGTGTTGCTCGTGTAGGCCCAATTTACTGTACACAATTTAATCCTTGCACTGAGTAGGAATGATTAATTAAGGACTACCCTGTGTCTATCAAACTAGTTTTATTTGTGGCCTAAACTAGGCTGCGGGGGCCAGTGCTTCCAATGTGGTGGAAGGTTGCTTGTGAAGTTAAGGCACTGGACTTGCAGTCAATTCTTGCCTCTGCCACAGATTTCCTGTGTGATCTTGGACAAGTCACTTAATTTCCCTGTCAAAAGGAGATAATGGCATGTCCCTATCTGACAGGGGTACATGAGGATCAATTCTTTCATGTTGGTGAGGTGCTCAAATACTGCAGTGAAAGGGGTCAGGTACAAACCTAGCTAGAGAAAGACAGATGGTAAAAGTCTAAGGCCTTTGTCCAAAGCCCACTTCTGCATTAATACATTCCTCACACACTTAAATAAAATGTGAAAAATGTTTGCATTTCATTCTTTAAGTAACAGAGAAAGTCAAGCCGGATGTAGCGGAAAGCTTAGAATTTGAAAGCGATATTATCCTCTGCCTGCAGTACAATGATTGAAAATGACATCTTCTGCATACCCAATTAAAATTCATACCTTTTAACCTTCACAACCATCGGAGATCTGTATCATTAAGACTGATTCAACAAGATGCCTTGATATTCTAAATTATTTGTATGCCTGGTATTCCAAATAAACATTTGTGAAATTCATTTCAAAAGATGTTAACACTCGTGAAACCCATGTGCCCCAAAGGGATTATATAAATTTCCATGTCAAATATTTGAAGCAAAGCACTTGTACAGAAACAGTGTTTTTTTGTGTTTTGATGCCTTTCATTTCCATAAACTAGATTACTTTCTGAAATTACTTTCACACAGAGAACAGTTTCTATTGAATTCCAGTCAGTGAGCTCCTCGGAGTGTGATGTGAATAAAATATCGATGGGCTATGTAGCAGCCGGTATGCATATGCATGTGTGTTGTATGAGGCGGGCAAACCAAGTTTAGATTTTATCTGTAAGAGGGTTCATAGACAGAGATTTACTGTCTTAGAGTAATTGCTAAACAACTATTTCATTTATAGCCTAACAAGAAAGCTCTCTGGATTTCTGTCTCCGTCTCTTACCTGGCTAACAATGAGCTGATCTCTCTTGTTAAGTACTGATTTGCTGGCATGCAGCTGTTTCTGGCTGTCAGTAGTTCTTCAACAGCAAAGTTTTATCTGCTTCTTGCAAACCCTGATTCTGCCAAAAAAAAAAAAAAAAAAAGTCTCACACACAAAAAATTGATCTGAGCCAACATTATCCTTATTGTCCTCCTTTTGCCAACCCTGTGAAATGGTCAAATGCCTAGGTTTCTAGAGGAGGAGGAAAGAAACACTTGAAAAAGAAATTGGCAGTTTTAAGATTAAAAGTTTTACATAAACTACTCCTAAAACCTCTGTTTTGTATCATGTCTGCTGTTTAGATTACGTCGATCTTTGCAGGATTGACTTCTGAATTTGTTCGCAAGAGAATAGCGGGGACAGCGGTAAAATCTGTGATCAATGTTCTACAACTCAGCCCCAAATCATGGGCTACGGGAGCCTCCCCGAGGATCCTTTGTAAAGGACACGTGTTAAGTTCACTGGGTTCAAAACAAGCCAAGTCTGCAGAACACTATCTCCTACCCAAATGGCTTCAGAAATTAAAAAATAAAACCCCAAAGAGCTACCATCAATCAAGGATGGCGCATTTGTGGTTTCTAGTTGTTATTTGTAGTATGTGATTTATAGATTATGGGCAAAATTCTTCTCGCTGAACAGCAGTGAGGAGCCTCTTATCTTCAGTGAGGCTCTTTATCATATATTTTGTGCTTGTTCAACACACGGTGTTCCCATTGACATCAGTGTAAATGTCACCTACGGAATCAGGATCAGTCCTGCTCTAGTTGCAGCTGCAGCTGACTGCCCCCCCAAAAGTGGGCAAGCAACTGCATTGGGGTGTGCAAAGATTCACTTGCATGCATAATTTAAACAGCTCCCAGTCACCTGATTGGTGCTTGCAAATGTGAGCTGTGCATGCACACACTCCCAGGCTGAAGATGTCCGCTCACTCCATTGGGCTTAGACAGCTGTGTGCAGTGAGCAAACTCAAGCTGAACTGACCCTTTACTCTTCATCTTGATCAGAATGTCCTGCTGCAGAGTGGTTCCGGAGGGTCTGGCTGAAGAATCTTGCCCGCGTGCTCGGGGTTCAGCTGATCGCCATATTTGGGGTCGGGAAGGAATTTTCCTCCAGGGTAGATTGGCAGAGGCCCTGGAGGTTTTTCGCCTTCCTCCGCAGCATGGGGCAGGGGCTGGAGGATTCTCTGCGACTTGAAGTCTTTAAATCATGATTTGGGGACTTCAACAGCTGAGTCAAGGGAGAGAATTATTCCAGGAGTGGGTGGGTCAGGTTTTGTGGCCTGCATCATGCGGGAGATCAGACTAGATGATCATAATGGTCCCTTCTGACCTTAAAGTCTATGAGTCCATGCTGGAGAGAGAGACAAGGAACACTGTAGAGGGGTGTTTTGGTGGCAGAGCAAGAGTGGGCTGAAAGGATGGCTGGAGGCACAATCCGTGGATCCATTGGTTTAACAACTCGGAAGTCAGAGTTATTGCAGAACCGCTCCGCTGTAGTCATCAGCCAGGAGGGAGAAGCTCTGTCCCCACCCATGAAGCACCCTTTGTACTTTGTGAGGTTGATAAAACAACCAGAGATGCCTGTCTGAACACTCTGGGCATTGCTGGCAAATACTAAACATACCCCATCTTGGGGTAAAATGCTCCAGTTTTCACAGTCGCACGTCTTCCTTCTCCTCTTTTTCCTTTGTCTTGTCATCTGAAGTTGTCTGGTAGGTGGGTTCCAGACAGAAACTCTTCTGTGGCAGCAGCATTTTGTCACCATTCCCTTTTGGACTTGTGCAGCAGCCCCCAGCGCATACCAAGCGGTGGTCCCATTGTGCAGCGACTAATGGAAGTTCGTGAACACTCATTTCGTATTAGTTCCACAAGGGCGTCAGCTTGGGCTTGTTTTTGGTGAAGCAGAGAAAGGCTCAGCCAAAGGTGAGTCCTTTCATGTCATTTTTTGGATGTAATTTCCTGTTTGTTTGTTTTTTAACAAAGCAAACTGAAATTGGGGTCTTGGGGTGTAAATGCCTATCACAGTAGTTCAGACAGGAAAAGAAACAAAGTGGAGACCAGTGAGACAGAGGGTGAATGCAACGGAGTAAAAAAGCCAACAGAAAACCACTTTGCATGGACAAAGAATGAGGGCCTGATTCTAATCTTACCCGAACTGGTGTTAATCAGGAATAACTCCATTGACATCATTGTAAACCCAGTGTCAGACCATCATTAGATCCTTGGGGGGATCTGTACAGAAACTGGGCTGGGTACCGGAGCCAGTAATTGCAATATAGTCCAGCTCAAATGCACGTCAAAATTCCTTTGGAAGATCCTAACATAAGTGAAGTCAGTGGCAGCATTTGGAGAAGCCATCCCACTGTGATGAAGTTAAATATTATGCCAATGGAAAAGGCCCTTTGACTCAAGTTATGGCTTTGCTGTGAACGCAAACACCCATACTACAGCGCAGCAGACTGCCCTTCTCAGGTTGGGTGACTTCCCCAGATCCTAAACTCTCCAGCAAGGGTACGTGACTCAAGACTGGGTGCCAAGTTCATCTCCCATTAAGACTTCAAGCAGTAAGCTCCTGATTGGTCATCTACTGGCGCCAGTGCGGTGTAGTCCATTTCTCGGTTGTGGTGAATGCATAGAGGACAAGCCACCAACTAAACGAACCCTGCCTAAACATTCCGGATGGGATTCTCAAAAACTCTCTGCTTGGGCCTAACTCTGCTCCCATTGGAGTCAATGGTAAAAGTCCCATTGGCCTTACTCTGCCCCATTTCCCCCTAAGAATCCATAGTCAGTCAACATTTTCAGTGGTGAGAGAAAGATAAAAGGCTGGTCCCCTGCCACTGCTAATGTAAAGTCAAAATGTGAAGTAAAAGCTAAAAACTGGGCTGCAAGACATTTTCTCTCTTCAGTGTATTTATTTAATCTGGTTAGCGCCAGTCTTCAGGGGCAGACTTTGCAAATCCCTGATTATTTTAGGCGGTGAATCTAGTCTGAACCAGGCTGGTGGCCAGCCTGTGTGCTCTCCACACTATCCGAGTTAGTTAATCAGATCAATGCCAGGCTAGTCTGTACGCAGACTGTACACAGGCCATTTTTTATTGGCTAATCTGGTCACTTGACAGTTTGTTGGGCAGGCTGGGTAAATCTCTACATTGTTTTAGTCAATGTAGTCGGTGCTACCCAGTCTGCTGGGCAGTCTGATTAGCATGCAGGGTATTTTGATTAGTTAATCAAGTCAGCGTCAGTCTTGTCTGTGTGCAACCCCTATATTATTGCAGTTAGGTCAGCTTGTTGCTCGTAGGTCACCATCAGTGTTGTGTTTTTGGAGGTTGTACACCAGTGTTACGGATGAGTTATGGCCTAGTCTATCTTCTTTTCCTTGAGAGTATTACTTATTTAAGTAGAATCTAGCTTTTCTGTGGTTAGTGTGGTGTGTCATCCATACCGAGGGCCACCTTACTTGGACCTATATGTATTTCAGCCTAGTTATGCTTTCCCCTATGCTAGGGATTTGAGCCTATACACATCAAAACTAATTACAAAATACATACTGACTTCTAAAAGAGCAGAACTGTATAGCCTTAGCTGTAGTTATGGGTTACTTCAACTAACTGCCCATCCCAAGGTGAGGGTTTACACCTATTGTAATCTGTGACAATTCAACCCCAAGAGTGACTACAGTAGAGAGGTTATCAATAGAAAGTAGGGTGCCAATTTTGGCTGGATGCATTCCTGGAGGTTACATCACATGACATCATCCTTAATTAAAGATTAATCTTTAATTCCTGGAGATTCCAGGACAATCCTGGAGGACTGGCAATCCTAAGAGAAGGGGGACCCCATGTTGCACAATAGGGACAACGAAGTGCTGTTTTTATAATAATTGCTTCTATTAGCCAACCAAACAACAGTTCGCACCCTGCAATCTGGCAAAGAAAGGAGAGACCAACGCAGAACGCACAGTGTCTGCGTTACATGCACCAAGCCTTGCGGAAAAACCCAAAGTGTTAGTCCTCATCCTCACGGTCCCCACCAGGGGTCGTCATCCTAGCGTCACTTCCTACCAAGGCATGCAGGCCGGGATAAAGCTTATATAATGTGTTACACTGATGCCCCCTGGGTTCATAGATATTTATGAAGGTTTTAACCCCTTTTCCTTATTTAAATTTCTACACACCACTACATTTGGGGTGCCCCATTTTTCAGGTGCTAGCTCATCAGTTCCCTTTATATTCATGAGCATTTACATCATCTTATCACCATAGTAACAGTCAGTTACCTTAAGGAAGTCTCTAACATTTCACCCCAGCTACCAATGGTCATCTTGTGCTGTCTACTGATTTCTCCTAGACATTATTATCCAAACTCATCAGGTATTTTCAAAACACCAGCATATCACAAACATAGACACAAGTTCAGCAGGTTTATTATTAACTTACTTATGTTAATTTATCCTAAATCCTAAAATATAATTTGGCTAAACTAAATATTTTACAGGCCTGAGGCTTGTAGGCCGTGTATTACAGCATTAATTAATACTGATATTTCACCTCTATTGTCTAAATATACACCTAATGTCTTTTATCCTTGGCTACAGTTGAGATTACTTTCTTCTTCCTATTCTTGTTTGTTCTACAGTTGAGCCTAGAAGCCCCAGCTGAGATTGGGCCATATTGTGCTAGGTGCTGTACAAACACATAGCAAAAGTCGGTCCCTGCCCTGAAGAGTTTGCAATCTAAATAGAGAGGACAGACAAAAGGTGTTTTTCAGGGTGGGAAATGGGCCACAAAGAGAGTGAGGGATTAACTCAAGGTCACAGATAAGCCCAGTTCTTCAGCCAATGCATTCACGTTAACATCTCTCTGATCACAGAGCAGACCCCTTTTCTGACAAGTACTATGTCTCCCTCTTGAGCTACAACAACCAGCGTATCAGAACAATGCTTCTGCAAGAAGATTTTTGGTTTTTTTTTTGTAAATAAAGACTATTTTTATCTGAAGTATCAGAGGGGTAGCCGTGTTAGTCTGAATCTGTAAAAAGCAACAGAGGGTCCTGTGGCACCTTTGAGACTAACAGAAGTACTGGGAGCATAAGCTTTCGTGGGTAAGAACCTCACTTCTTCAGATGCAAGACTTTTTATCTGAAGAATCTCACAGAACAGAGGAGTAAGGGGTCATGCAGAATCCGCCAGTCTGCTGTGCAGACGATTTTTAGAAGACAACAGTTTGTTGGTTTTTATAAAAGAGGTAAGTAAAAACGTACACATAATACAAGAGAAACTGCCTGATGATAAACCAGCATAAAGGTAGGAGTCAAAAATCTATCAAACATTCATATTTGCCACTGAAATAGGTCCACTTTAGAGGAAAAGGTGACACATACTGGTGAGGAAAAGATGGTCTTGTGAGTAAGATACTGCACTGAGCTTCAGAAGATGAGTTTTATTCTTGGATCTGCCAAGTACTTCCTGTGAGACAGGAGACATGTACTTCACCTTCCTCATCCATAAAACAAGGGGGTTATATACTAGAGGTCCTAGACACTATGATATATAATTAAATAATCAGGGCCGCCCAGAGGATTCAGGGGGCCTGGGGTCTTCGGCGGCTGGGGTCCGTCTGCTCTGGGTCTTCGGGGCACTTTGGCGGCGGGTCCTGGAGCGAGTGAAGGACCCGCCGCCGAAGACCCGGAGCGGAAGAAGCCCTCGGCGCCAAATTGCCGCCGAAAACTCTTGTGGGGGCCCCTGAAAACTCTCGTGGGGGCCCAGGGCCTGGGGCAAATTGCCCCACTTGCCCCTCCCCCCCCCGGGCGGCCCTGTAAATAATAATAATAATATCCTCCCCTCCCAGACAGGGTGTTGGGAGGCTGTTGGTGAAGTGTGTTGAATCCGTGTAATGGAAGGTGCTGTGAAAGGACAAAGTGTTATTGTTATTTTATATATAAAAGCCGGTTTAGAAAAGAAAATAGAATTAGGAGCATGGCACCTTGATAACCAGAATGTTTACTCCTTTGTATGACGCCAAGCGAGATCGCAGTGCAGGGTTGGGTAGTGAGAGTTGTTCGGTGGAAAGGTAAAATCCTTTCAAGAAATCTGTGGTGCAGCCAGGACCCGGGCTCCATCCAGTTGTGAGACTTAACGCTGAATGGGCTGGAGTCATCAGAGGTCGATCTGGAGCAGGCCGGCCAGGGTCAGAGCTCTTCAGTGAGATTGCTTTCTCAGTGTAAGCCTCAAGTTGTATTGTAAGGGGGATCCCTCTTGTGACTCTGCGCATGACATGAGGCGGGGGATACTTCACTAATGCATGCAGGACGCTAACACCTTGACGGGCCCCATCTGTTCCAGTAAGCTGAATGCTTCCAGGGTGCCGAAGTGCAGCTTGGGAATGGGCCTTGCTTTATCCATGTTGAAGCAGTTGGCATCAGAGCAGTTCCCCGGCGCCCAGAGCGGGGAAATCCTGAAGTAAATGTGAGTAGACACGATGGTAGAAAAGAACTAACAGTTAGGGCAACTCAGGGTCACCAGGTCTCCCAGCAGGGACAGGTGCATGCCACTTTGCTTTTGGCTGGCAGCCAAAGACTTAGCTGTGGGACTTGTGCCAGTCACGCATGAAGAACAGACACAAGACTCTGTCTGCTGTGACTGCACCACCAGAGACAATAAGTAGTTTCTTCTTTTTTTTCTTTTTTCCCCGCTGCAAATGTACCCACTCGCAGAGTGGCTGTGCAGTGATTCTGAGAATGGCTGTGCAGGCATCAAGGACTCCTGAAGTCAGCAACGAACACTTTGCGATACCATTATATCCCTGAGACCCTTTTGTATCTCTTCTACTGGGGCAGGGGGAGATGGGGGGAGACATGAACACTGATTTGCGTTCACAACTCAGGGGGCTGCATGCACAAACTGCTATTTGCATAGGCAAGTAGCCAGCTGTGCATTCAATTGCTTGATGTGCACAAACAAATGCAGATACCTGCATATTGCGTGGCCTCTAGTCAGTGTTTGGTGAAAATTTGCCCATTGTAGCCAGTTAACTCATTGAGTTCACTTGCTGTTGGAAAGGTGAGAATCAGAGCAGAGGAGCTGTGTAATTAGCGTGACCAGATGTCCCGATATTTGGGGCTTTTTTTAATATGGGCTCCTATTACCCCCCACCTCCTGTCCCAATTTTTCACACTTGCTATCTGGTCACCCTATGTGCAATATATATGCAGCTTTTTGTATTTTCCCCCACCCCACCTTATACCTGACAGTATCTTTTGTTAATGTTATGTGTTATACATATGCCAGTACTTAGAGAAATCACCTCCACACAATATGGACTATCCAGGTATTCACCACATAAACGGTGAGCATCTAAATAACCACCCTCCTGGTATGCCATAAGTCTCTTACAGTCAGAGAAGATACAACTCAGGTTAAATCACAGTCAGAGAAAGTATTTTTCTCTCTTCTCTTCCACCTTTTCTCTTTTCCCTTTTCTGTTTCCCTTCTCTCAGCCGGTGTTAGCAACAGCCATCTCCAAAGAGATTAATTCAACACAGGATGGCAGCAGCAGAGGCTAGCAGCTACCAGAGAGAAAGGACAGTATTAAAGGCGGGAGTGTTGCCTCCGGAGAATATGTCACAACTAGTCAGAAGATCTGAAATCTATCTATGCTCATTTTCAATTTGTGGATAATGAATGTCTGATGGTGCCTTAAATAAAATGCATTATACTTAAATTAGCAAGTGGTCACTGTGACGTCTATCTTTTACATTTCGGTGGGTGTCTGTGGGGCCGCTGAGCTGCCCACGGATGATATAGTGTTCAGCATGCTAGCTTTGCCATGAGGCATATCAGGGTTGATGTTTCGTATTTATTGTATTTCTTATTCACTTGGCACCTGTAACAGTTGTAACTCAGCACTTTATGGTAACCTAGAAAGCCTGTCAAAATTACTGTGTCTCATTAAAAAGGATTTAATAAGAAAACAGCCACCAGTGTCCTACTCCTCTTGGAAAAGTTGTCTTCCCTAGAACTTCAAACCAAAATAAACTAGAGTTCTCTCTGCTCGAACAAAACAAACCAACAAAATGTATCTGATAATCTGAAGGCCTCCAGACTGAGGTTCTTGGGTACAATCAATGAGAGACACAAATCCATTCAACTGCTTATTCCATATTGTCAGTCCTGGAAAGCCATATGCCAGGCTTGGCAGCACATGAGAGAGGCATCGAGCCCTGTACCATGTACAACTGTAAAGATTATCACCAGCATTTTGAATGGTAACAAGAGGCTGATCTGGAGAGTGAGCAGAAGTGCTGTGTGTTTGTGGACGCTCTCCCCGTTCAGAAGGTGGGTGCATTGTTCTCCACCAGCTGAGCTGAACAGAGTTTCCAGGAGTTTCCATAGGCAGCCCCAGACTAAGCAGGTGACAGGAATACAATTCGCAGAGGCCAAATGGCCAGAAGAGTGTAGCAAGATCTGGATCTGAGAGCAACGGTGGGAGTCTCTGGGTCAGCTGCAAGGGGCAAAGGCCATGAGGTCACCAATGCCCTCTGCATATGTGGTGAAAGGAGACTGAGGCCTTGCCTATACTGCTAACAATGGTGCGCTTTTTTTTTTTTTTTTTTTTGGACCCAGATCCAAGCTGTAGTGAGAGACACCAAGAAAACCAAGGAACAGCAAACTTTGAGTTCGATGAAAAGGAGAAATTGCGATGAGTTTCATGCACATATTATCGCTACTGCAGCACATCATAATCTCTCCACGCGTTGAACCGCAGGGCTAACCCTGTCTAACCCTGCGTTTGAAAACCTTAGGCGACGGGAGAGATTATTGAACACCTCTCTCCTAGAGAAGAATAATGGCAGGGCTACTCCCTTCACCCCACAAGATGCAACAGTTTCAACTGCTGAGGCGTTGTATCAGATTGGAGAGATTTGATTTGGCTTTTCCTCTGAATCGGACTGGAAAACCACAATAAAAGTGTAAAGCATTCTCCTGATTGAGATGAAGAATCCATCTTTAGGGACTAACACTGCATTTCCAAGGCACTGGGATGGTGGTTGGTTTTTTTTTTTTTTTTTTTACTGTTTTTCCTTGCACGCATTCTCTGAAAATTAATCAAGATGAAGAAGAAAATTGCAGTAAAATCATGCCTTGAAGCAACTCCATTTTCATCTAGCAGTAGTACAGATTGGTCTAAGAATGTACGGTCCGTTACTGGTTTTGAACGTATGCCTTAGTCCTGTGTGTTTGCTTTCATGTTCCCCTGGGATTTGGGTAAGAAGGGCGGATAATTTCTATAAAAGATCCAGTTCTCTTTATAAGCTTCATAAACAGAAGATTTTTTTAAAATCAGAATTTTCCCTAAATAAAATGTAAGAGACCCAACCAGGCAGATCTGTGGTTGTCATCACGCATTGCTCCAGATAAGACCCATTTTTGCATTTTAAGTCTGGTCTCTCAAACTGGCCTGGACAAAGCTACTGGATACTAATGGGTGCACTGTCTCCATGGTAACTAAATGTCTTTTTGAAAGACTCTTTCCTTACTAGCACTTTGACTATTACGATTTTCCTAATTCATCAAGGGCGTAATCCCTGTTAGGAGTCTTTCTTTACTTCAGTGGGCACTGAATCAAGTCCCGTGTGTACTGATGAGAAGTTCAGGCAGTTACTAAGGGGACACTGCTTCATATTATCAGAGCAGGGGAACAGGGTTCTCCCCCAAGCCCCTGGCACACAGACTGTTACAATGGTCAATCGGCACACTTCACAGCTGAGTGTGCAAATGTGACCACACAATTGTTTGTGACCCTAGTGGGTAGCAATGGTGGAAAATGGTAACCAGTAGAGTGAAACAATGCACTTTCCATGTGAAACAGTGGTGAGATGGAAGTGGGACAGCACTTCCTTGGGACCACTGCCCAGAGGCACGTGGACAATTAACCAACCAAGAGGCACAAAACTAGGTGACTGCAATCTGCACAGCGGGGACTCAGTGCATACCCACACGCCTGAGTACTAATTCGTTGGGGATGGACAGCAATAGTCAAAGAAAATAGAGATGGCTAAATTCAGTAAATGAACTTGGTACATCTGGGAAATACAGCTGTGCATTGGATAGAATGCAGCACAGCAATCAGACCAGCTGGTACTCTGGGTAATACAGGGTAAAGATCTGTGACTGCACCCTTCACAAATAGCTCTGCATAGGTGCACTGAATTAATGGCTGTGAAGGGCTGGTGCTATCATTACAGACAATAGAGGCCAGTGGATGCAATCTTGGCGGATATACAAACTAGATGACCTCCTGAGATCCCTTCCAACCTTGATGTTCTATGATTCTAGTGTGTTCTTATACTGTGGGATATTGGGTGGGGAAATACACAGCAGCTCCCCAAATGCCTCGCTACAGCACTAATAACCAGACAAGGATCTGGCTACAGCCCTTATAACTTGGACATGTAATTGCTGGGTGTGCATGTGTAAGAGAACATTGAATATTAATGCTATCATACAGCCAATACAGCTGTCTGGCTTATATTTTGCTCTTTTCCACAGTCAAGAAGGAACCGAGTTATTTTAAATGTGGGTCCCTCCATACGTATCTAGGTGTATTGCTCTTTATGGTGCTAAGAAAGTCAGGAGAAGACTTCATAATGCTCTAAATTCAGCCTGCTTATCTCTTGCTGTCTCCTGTCTATGCTCCCTCAAGTACTCCCTTCTCCAACCCACTCTCCAGGAGATTAATCAGATTTTAAACCTTAGGTCATCCAATCAGGAAATGGAAACACTACCTATGTGACTTAAATGACGAGTCCCACAGTGCAATAGAAAATACCAGCAGTGTTCCGTCTGTAAGCTAAAACTTGTTTGCACTTATGAATTAGTGAACTTTGCGGGTAGAGAACTAATGTTTAAATGCTTTGTTCATGGATAATTCACAAACAGGAATGAAAAAAGGAGGGGGGGGGGACTATATTTTCCAAATAAATGTGTAAGTTGCCTAGTTCTACCTCACAAGCAATGTGCTTTGCCCGTTATCCAGCAGCATCATGTGGTCATACTAAAAGTTTTGGGCTCCAAAATAAGTCCAATCCAACTACTGTTCCTAGCCAAGGAAGGGTGTTATGAATGATGCGTGGTGTCCATGCAATTGGTGGGGGCTGGGAATCGTCCAACAGTGCAAATAAAGCATGCAAAATATTTAACCATCTCATAACCAATTCAGCAAGAAACTAAGGGCCTAGATCCTGCCATCCTTATTTACATGAGCTAAGACAAAAATATCAGTTGTCTATCTGAATTCCAAAGGGTTTATGATTAATTTGCACTTTCAGTGCGGTCTTTGTTGTAATTATTATAGATGCATTTTTCTAAGGCTTGGTCTACACTACCCCCCTAATTCGAACTAAGGTACGCAACTTCAGCTACGTGAATAACGTAGCTGAAGTCGAAGTACCTTAGTTCGAACTTACCTTGGTCCACACTCGGCAGGCAGGCTCCCCCGTCGACTCCGCGGTACTCCTCTCGCCGAGCTGGAGTACCGCAGTCGACGGCGAGCACTTCCGGGTTCGACTTATCGCGTCCAGACTAGACGCGATAAGTCGAACCCAGAAGTTCGATTGCCAGCCGCCGAACTAGCGGGTAAGTGTAGCCAAGGCCTAAGTAAAATCTTACCAGCCATAGATGTGTGACATCTATGTTATTTCTTTCCAAATAAGTTAGTTAATTCTGTGAACACAACTGGGTCAAAACCTCAGCTGGTGTCAATTGGTGTACCTCCATAGAACCTGTGGAATTATGCACCTCCATAAAACCTGTGGAATTATGCCAGTTTAAACCAGATCGAGATTGGGCCCAAATGTCTGGAGATGCATGAATAATTATAGAACTTTGGTGGGTTGTAATGTTTTGATCCAAAAAGTCTAGACACTGCTGCTGTTGTGAATGATTTTATTACATGTGTAAGCCATAAGGAATTAGGTCACACCGACAATCAACATGAACATTTTTAATCATGAACTTTGTGACATGAGGACAAATGTGGAAATCTCAGGACCAAATTATGTATAATTGCTGTTCAACAGGAATCACTCCAGTAAATTGGCAATTTGCAAATGGAGGAAGGAGACATGCTGCATTGTTTTAAACAAGTTTACCAAACGTATAATTAACTAAAAGCTACCAGCCACCTTTTTATTCTGAATCAGAGCTCCATTCAGAGTAGGGAACATGTCTTTTGCATCCTCGCCCATTGAGTGTTTCTTTATTAGGAACTTGTAAGGACGCTGTCCCTGGGAGGTAAAGATCAAATATAAATAATAGTGTCAGTCTGTTCAGCCTGGACAGAGATCGCAAAGCAGAGCCGGGAACTGAGATTTATGGATGCTCCACAATCATTTAAAATGCTTTATCTCTCAGAAGTGGAATCAAATACATGCAAGTGTCACAGGTGTAAGGTTTTGTGGTTTATTGAAAGGTGGTCTTGAGTCATCAGTTTTCCACAGGCATCCCTAGGCTGTATTTATATGGCATAGTTAATAATAAACACTATGTTTAGAGCTGACTCAATAATTCACAGGGAATAGCTTCCTTTAAAATGTAGCATCTCTTCCCATTTGTGGACCATCCATGAGCATATCTCAGTTTTCTCAAATTTGTTACTTGAATAGACTTGATTGATGTTTTGCATGTTTTTTTTTAAAGTACTATTACTCTGTGGATGGATTGAAAATGGTTCATTTCAAGTATCTGACAATAAATACAATGTGGCCTGTGCTGATTACTTGTCATTAGTCGCATTAGACTGGTTCTGTTCCCAGATCAGATGACATTAAGTCTCAAGATCAGGAGAAGGGCTTGATCCTGTGGGATCACTCTAGCCAGTGTAACTTAGAGCAGCCTTTAGGTTTCTCTAATTTACACCTGGGGTTATTTCAGCCCTGAGTCGCTCCAGGACTCAGGCACTGGGGAGATAGCTTACAGCCAATATCCTTTCCCTCTCCCTCAGCTACATTGATCTCATGCCGGGGGAAAGGGTGACTCCAGGAAGTGGGCTGGAGTTTCTTACAAAAACCACTACAGGACTGAATCCCTAATATAATGCTTTCAGGGGGGCATGGATCAATCAGTAACAGCCCTGCTCTGTGGTGAGCTGGGAGTTGTGATGTAGTTTCCCGGTATGTACATGTATTGTGTTAACATTCCAAATGCTAATCTGTAAAATACATGAACAGTGAGGAAGGCAGAGAGGTGAGAAAGCAGAGAGGAAGGATGGCCCAGGTGAGAAAGCAGAAAGGAAAGATGGCCCAATGTCTAGGGCGCCAGCATGGGATTGGGAGACCTACATTCAATTCCCTGCTTGGCCACAGATTTCCTGTGTGACCTTGGGCAAGTCATTTAGGGCCAGATTTTTAAAAATATTTAGGCACCTAAAGATGCAGCTGGGGGCTTAGTGAGATGTTCAAAAATGCCATGGGAATTAGGAGCTTTTGAAAATCCCACCGGGTGCTTATCTGCCTCTTTAGGCTCTTAGATACCTTTAAAACTCTGGGCCTTAGTGTCTCTCTGGGCCTCAGTTCTGCATCTGTAAAATGGGGGTAATAGTACAACAGGGGTGTTGAGGTTAAATATATTAAAAGTTCGTGAGGCAGTCCTTTATGAGGGTGATGACAGCCATATAAGTACCTTGAGTAGATACATAGAACTAGTGGTCACCTTAAAAAGTCAATGGTCGCCGCACGCTGGTAGCTGACATATGACATTTATTTCCTATTTTGAGTTGGGGGTTGTGATATCCTAGGGACCATTCTGTGGTAATTGTTAACCACTGACCTTGCTAATGGAAATCAAAGTGACTACCCAGAGGGGTAATGCTTACAAATTTGCCATTGGCCTTAGAGAACTAGATGATGTTACCTCGGTATCTGTTGTATTCCCAATAACTAGTATAACGAATATGACAAATACTGAGGTAATATCTGATTGTCTAAGGTGACGGAGGGGAATTGTAATGCACAACCACAGCACCGCTTTTGGCCTCTGCCTTTATCCAAAAATATGTCATGTAGATACATGTGCTTCACATGTTTCTATTGGAACATCATTAACACTGCACATGTTAAATGTAAATGTACAAGTCCCTCACCTCTCACAAGTGCTGAGTCCACTCATGACTGGAATGGTCTGTTAACGCCAGTCTAAGGGCTGCAGTACTGGATCCTTGGTGAATGTGAAGTATCAGGATAATACATTGCTGCTCTGGAAGCAATAAGATGCAGAAGAGTGTCCAAGGTACCAAAAGGTACCTTTTCTGCAGAAAAGGACCTAGGGGTTACGTGGATGAGAAGCTGGATATGAGTCAACAGTGTGCTCTTGTTGCCAAGAAGGCTAACAGCATTTTGAGCTGTATAAGTATGGGCATTGCCAGCAGATTGAGGGACGTGATCATTCTCCTCTATTTGAGCTTGGTGAGGCCTCATCTGGAGTACTGTGTCCAGTTTTGGGCCCCACACTACAAGAAGGATGTGGAAAAATTGGAAAGAGTCCAGCAGAGGACAACAAAAATGATTAGGGGGCTGGAGCACATGATTTATGAGGAAAGGTTGAGGGAACTGGGATTGTTTAGTCTGCAGAAGAGAAGAATGAGGGGGGATTTGATAGCTGCTTTCAACTACCTGAAAGGGGGTTCCAAAGGGGATGGATCTAGACTGTTCTCAGTGGTAGCAGATGACAGAACAAGGAGTAATGGTCTCAAGTTGTGGTGGGGGAGGTCTAGGTTGGATATTAGGAAAAACTTTTTCACTAGGAGGGTGGTGAAGCACTGGAATGGGTTACCTAGGGAGGTGGTGGAATCTCCTTCCTTAGAGGTTTTTAAGGTCAGGCTTGACAAAGCCCTGGCTGGGATGATTTAGTTGGGAATTGGTCCTGCTTTGAGCAGGGGGTTGGACTAGATGACCTCCTGAGGTCCCTTCCAACCCTGATATTCTATGATTCTATGAAAGGGGGAGGCAGGAGAGCATGTAAAATGATTGTTCCTCATTTTGCAGAGCTTTCTTGCAGATTGGAAGTACCATGTCATATTGCCAGGCATATGAACTTTGCAGGATCAGCCCCTAAGTAAGGGCCAGATTCTGGTGCCCTCACTCAGGCTGAAGAATAACATGCTCTGTGGGTAGTCTTATTGACTGGTAGAGTAGGGTGGGGTGGGGTGGGATGGGGTGGAGTGGAGTGGGGGTGGTAAGCCGCTGCTCAGTGTGATTAAGGGTATCAGAATCAAGCCACAAGTACAAAGTCAGTGGTCAGAAAACAATTCAATATTAAAAGAAAATGTCATGGTAGTGTCCCACAAGATGATTTTACAGGAGACTAATGGCAGCTCTTACAATATGTATCCAGCATAGGAAGATAACTAGCTTCATATGATTAAAAACCCATCGAATGGCATGTCTTGCCTGTGTTATATAATACATTAACCCTTAAGAAATTAGCCATCCCCCGTTTGCCTCGGAACTGGTTGTTATGGGAACATTGGGTGGCCCTATGCTAGAGAAGATAGGCAGGGCATGAATTTTCAGATGAGTAAACCCTGATGCCCAGTCCTCTCCTCTTGACCTGTGCTCACCCCTGCATTAGCTACCTGCCTCACCCTGCTGCTCTTGCCGGACCTGTCACTCAGGGTGGGAATGCGTGTTGGGAGTTTATGCCAAGGGACAGGACAAGCCTGCCTGGAGGCAACAGCATGAGACACTCACTGTGTAGAGTGAGCTGGCAGCATAGATCCCTGCTGTTGGGTGCGGGGCCCTGTAGGAGAGTGGGAAGAAATCTTGTTTATTGGAGAGGAGGAAAACACAATGCTTAAGTGTCCATTGTTTAACCATACATATAAAGCCATTGTTTCCAGTTAACAAAGTTTAGCATTTGCTAGATCAAACTGCTCTAAGTCCTCAAACGCAAGCCAAATGACTTCCAAGGGTATCAGGTTCCTGGTGGAAAAACCAAGCATTTGTAGTCATTTTTATTTGGGCAGTATCCTAAAGTTATCAATAGTGTTATAAGGGTAAGCTTGAGATTAAGGTGCTACATTGGAACTCAGGAGATCTGGGATCAAGTCCCTGCTCTGCCACCGGCTTCCTGTGTGACCTTGGGCAAGTCACTTAACCTCTCTGTGCCTCTGTTTCCCAGCTGCAAAATGAGGACTGTAATATCTCCTTTCTAACGAAGAGACGGTTTAGGGGTGACTTGATCACAGCCTATAAGTATCTACCAGGGGATTTAAGAATGGGCTCTTCAGTCTAGCAGGGAAAAGTATGACACAACCCAGTGGCTGAAAGTTAAAGCTAGACAAATGCAGACTGGAAATAAGGCACACATTTTTATCAATGAGGGTAATTAAATATTGGAACAATTTACCATCAGTTGTGGTGGTTTCTGTGTCATTGGCAGTTTGCAAATCAAGATCAGATGTTTTTATAAAAAAATCTGCTCTAAGGATTATTTTGGGGAAGTTCTATGGCCTGTGTTATACAGGAGGTCAGATGGGGTGATCACAATGGTCCCTTCTGGCCTTAGAATAGATTAATCCTAATCTTTGTTGACTGTATCTATTGTCTCTATTTGTTAACACAATTAGCCCTTCCCCGCAAATCTGAGAGAGGCAGTGTGGCCTAGTGGATAGCGCAATGGCCTAACACTCAGGAGACCCCACCTCCATCACTGGCTTGTTGTGTGACTGTGACAACTGTACCTCGGGGGAATACCCTGCACCCCCATGTTCATCCTTATAATGTGATTGTGTGGTAGCCAATGCAAAGTATGTCATGTTGGGTGTCTTCAGAAGGCTCATGATGCACTAAGCATTGTTGTTATAGTAACGTTATAGGTTGTAATTTCATGTATATAGTTATGAGGCTGAAAATGTGTCCTCATGACTTAAAACAAGGCCAGGCAAAACTCTCCAAGAACAGAGAGGCAGTTCACACCTCATCAGGGCATGTATGGGACAAACCCAGCCCAGCCTCACAGGAACAAAGGACAATGGCCTAGGCAGCAACAAAGGATCTGTTGGACTCTCAAGTGAGTCACCCCCCTTCCCTTGGTGAGTTTGGGACTACAATGAGGTAATGCTAACCTGACCCTGAAGGGGGGGACAAAGCCAAGAGGGAGGAAAGAACTTGATAAAAGGGAGAGACGTTTGCCATGCTCTTCCTCTCTCTTCCACCCCCATCTATAGCAGTGTTTCTCAAACTGGGGTCGCCGCTTGTGTAGGGAAAGACCCTGGGGGGCCGGGCCGGTTTGCTTACCTGCCCCGTCCGCAGGTCCAGCCGATCGCAGCTCCCACTGGCCGCGGTTTGCTGCTCCAGGCCAATGGGAGCTGCTGGAAGCGGTGTGGGCCAAGGGACTTATTGGCCGCCGCTTCCAGCAGCCCCCATTGGCCTGCAGCGGTGAACCGCAGCCAGTGGGAGCCGCGATCGGCTGGACCTGTGGATGGGGCAGGTAAACAAACTGGGCCCGGCCCGCCAGGGGCTTTCCCTACACAAGCGGCGACCCCAGTTTGAGAAACACTGATCTACAGACACTACCACCAAGCGTCAGAAGCGCTGATCAAAGGGGAGAACCTGGCTGAAGGGCAACCAGCCAGCCTGTGGTAAGAAGCATCTAAGTTGGTAAGGGCACTGAAAGTGTTAAGATCAGCTTAGAATGCATTTTGCTTTGATTTCATTTGATCAAATCTGACTTGTTGTGCTTTGACTTATAATCACTTAAAATCTATTTTTGTAGTTAATAAATGTGTTTGTTTGTTCTACCTGAAGCAGTGCGTTTGGTTTGAAGTGTGTCAGAGGCTCCCCTTGGGATGACAAGCCTCATACATATCAATTTCTTTGTTAAATTGACGAACTCATACAAGCTTGCAGCGTCCAGCGGGCATAACTGGACACTGCAAGATGGAGGTTCCTAGGGTTGTGTCTGTGACTGGAGATATTGGCTAGTGTCATTCGGTTGCACAATCCAAGCAGCTTACATGCCAAAGGCTGTGCGTGAACAGCCCCGGAGTGGGGGTTCTCACAGCAGAGCAGGGTAAGGCTGGCTCCCAGAGTCGAGGATTGGAGTGACCTAGCAGATCACCGGTCCAGATAACACCAAGAGAATATCACAGTGACCTTGAGCCTCTCTGTGCCTTTTTTTCTCCATCTGTAAAATGGGGGATAATGATACTTGCATCCTTTGAAAAGTGCTTTGAGATCTATGGATGAAAACCACTGTATGAGGGTGAGGTGTTATTACAGGCACTACTGTAATGCAAATAATAATGATGCTGTTAGTGTCCAGATGTCAAATGTCATGACTAGTTTTGGTTTTGCTTTATTGTTCCTTTTCAGTCAGGAATTAAACTACAGTCAATCTATGGCAACTGTACACATGACGAGGTTGTATGGAGATATCCAGGCATGGAAGAAGTGCATTGTGAAATTCTAGGGGAACGCTTTCTTAGCCTAGTTCTACCATTCTCTGAATGGCAGACAGTTACATCTGGGCGATTTTGTTCATTTTCAGTTGAATGCAAATGTCAGAGATGGGAGTCCTTTGGGAAGCTTGCATATGCTAATAATTTATAGTTGAATAATTTTTTTACATTAAACAATAATATTACTATTTTCAAACTTTGCATTCCAAACATTGAAATTGAATTAAGTATTGTTTAAAATAACAATAGTATAAATTTGTTTTAAATGAATTTAGTGTAATTCCACTGTTTGGAATGCAATGTGTGAAAATATTACTGCTGTGGCAAGAGTAAATATCCAACTCTATTAATTTTATTGAAGTAGCGGATAGATCCACATGAACTATTTCTGTGTGTGTTTGGTTAATATTTTACTGAAAATTGGTGTTAGCTCTGACTAATGAAAATCCAAACTCACTTCATATATGAAGGTGTAAAATGCATCCGACAACTTAATAACGAGTTAACATCCATGGGCTATTCTTAGTGTTAAAATAATATATATATATATTTTTAAAAAAAGCTCCCCTAGAGAAATGCCAGTGTGGATAAAGGATGTAGAATAGCAAAAATCAGAAATTCCAACCAGCGAAGTTGCATCTACCCTAAGTTAACAGGAAGGGGCAGAGAGTAGAGAACCACCAGCAAGATCGATAGCTCTCGACATACGAATCGCCAGACCAGACCAGACCCAAGGTCCCTGTAGTCCAGTACAGGGCCGCCCAGAGGGGGAGGCAAGTGGGGCAATTTGCCCCAGATCCCGGGCCCCGCAGGGGCCCCCACGAGAATATAGTATTCTATAGTATTGCAAGGTTTTTTTATGGAAGGGACCCCCGAAATTGCTTTGCCCCAGGCCCCCTGAATCCTCTGGGCAGCCCTGGTCCAGTATCCTGTCTTTAGCAGTGGCCAGCACCATATGCTTCAGACGAATATGCAAGAAGCTCTGTTGCAGGCAGGTAGACCCTTATTTTAATACGGGGACTAATACCTAGCTCTTACACAGCACTTTTCATCCATAGATCTCAAAGCACTTTACAAGGGAGGCCAGTACCCTTAGCACCATTTGATAAATAGGCAGGTTGAGGGGAAGGGGAAGTAACTTGCCCAGTGTAGGCCAATAGTGGAGCTGGGAATCGACCCCAGGTCTCCTGAGTCCCAGACCAGACAGTGCCTTATCCAGCAAGCCACACTACTTCCTGATTCGCGAAAACACTCATAGTCAGGGTTGGACTTAAGCAAGTGCTTAAATTTAAGTCAGTAGGAGTTAAGCACATGCTTAAAGCTAAGCACGTGTTAAGTGCTTTCCTGAATCAGGGCCTTATGGAATAACCTGCCCAAGGGCGTAGTTTTCCCCTGTCCTCTACAGTTAGAAATTCATAGACTCCAAGACCAGAGGGGACCACAGTCATAACTGAATTGACCTCCTGTATAACATAGGCCATAGAATTTCCCAAAAATAATTTCTAGAGCAGATCTTTGAGGGAAACATCTAATTTTGATTTAGTAATGACCAGTGATGGAGAAAACATCACTACCCTGGGGAAATTGTTCCAGTGGTTAATTACCCTCATTGTTAAAAAAGAAAGTACGCCTTATTTCCTGTCTCAATTTGTCTAGCTTCAGCTTCCAGCCATTGGATCATGTTATACCTTTCTCTGCTAGACTGATGAGTCCATTCTTAAATATTTGTTCCCAATGTAGACACTTATAGACAGTGATCAAGTCATCCCTTAACCTTTTCTTTGTTAAGTTAAATAGATTGAGCTCTCTGAGTCTATCACTATATGGCAGGTTTTCTAATCCTTTAATCATTCTCATGGCTCTTCTCTGAACCCTCTCCAATTTATCAATATCCTTCTTGAATTGCGGGCACCAGAACCAGTCACAGTATTCTGCCAATGGTTGCACAAGTGCCAAATTCAGAGGTAAAATAACCTGTCCATTCCTACTTGATATCCCCCTGTTAATGCATTCAAGGATCACATCCGCTCTTTTGGCTGCAGTGTTACACTGGGAGCTCGTGCTCAATTGATTATCTATCATGACCCCAAATCTTATTCAGAGTAACTGCTTCCCAGGATAGCATCCCGCACCCTGTAAGTATGACCTACATTCTTTGTTCCTAGATGTACATGTTTAGATGTAGCCATATTAAAATTAATCGCAGTTATCTCACACAATTAACTCAAAACAAATTAACTCGATTAAAAAAGTGAATCGCTATTAATTGCCGTTTTAATCGCACTGTTAAACAACAATAGAATACCAATTTAAATGTATTATAAATACTTTGGGATGTTTTTCTAGATTTTCAAATTTCAATTACATCACAGAATACAAAGTGTACAGTGCTCACTTTATATTATTACTTTGATTACAAATATTTGCACTGTAAAAAGATAAACAAAAGAGAGAGTATTTTTCAGTTCACCTCATACAAGTACAGAAGGGCAATCTCTTTGTCGTGAAAGCGCAACTTACAAATTTAGATTTTTTTGGTTACATAACTGCACTCAAAAACATAACAATGTAAAACTTTTGAGCCCACAATTCCACTCAGTCCTACTTCTTGTTCAGACAATTGCTAAGACAACCAAGTTTGCGTACATTTATAAGAGATAATGCTTCCCACTTCTTTTATACATCAAGAGTAGATACAGTTGTTCTGGGGTCCAGAAGGAGGTGAATGGCAGACCAGTTGAGAGTCTCTGGGTAAAGATAAAAGGGGTAAAAAATAGGGGTGATGTCATGGTAGGGGGTCAACTCTAGACCACCAAATCAGAAAGAGGAGATGGATGAGGCATTTCTAGAGCAAATTACAGAAATATCCAAAACATAAGACCCAGTAGTAATGGGATACTTTAACTACCCAGACATCTGTTGGACAATTACTATGGAAAAATCACAAAATTTCCAGATAGGTATTGGAATGTATTGGGGACAACTTTTTGGTCCAGAAAGTGGAGGAAGTAACCAGGGGGACAGCCATTTAAGACTTTGAGTCTGACCAACAGGGAAGGAGTGGTAGTGAATCTGGAGCGAAATAATAGATTTCATGATTCTAAGGAAAAGAAGGAGTGAGAGCAGCAGAATAAGAACAATGGACTTCAAAAATGCAGACTAACAAATTCAGAGAAATGCTAGATAAAGGTCCCATGGGAAGAAAAATCTAAGGGAAAAAGGAGTTCAGGAGAGCTGGCAATTTCTCAAGGAGACAATATGAAAGATACAACTGTAAACGATCCTAATATGAAGGAAAGATAGGAAGAAGCCAATTTGGTTCCATTCAAAGCTCTTTAATGACCTGAAAATTAAAAAGGAATCCTATAAAAATAGTAGAAACATGGACAAATTACTAAGGACTAGGTTAAAAGAATAGCACAAGCACCTAAGAACAAAATTAGAAAGGCTAAGGCACAAAATTAGTTGCACCTAGCAAGGGACATAAAAGGCAATAAGAAGAGGTTCTTTAAAAACATGAGGAGCAAGAGAAGGATGAAGAAAAGTGTCAGTCTTCCACTTAATTGGGAAGGAGAGCTTTGACACCAAGAAAGCTGAGGGTTTAATGCCTATATTGCTCCAGTCTTGATGACCAGATACTTAACACAATTAACAAGGGTGAAGGAATGCAAGCCAAAATAGGGAAAGAACAGGTTAAAGAATATTTAGATAAGTTAGATATATTCAGGTTGGCAGAACCTGATGAAATTCATCCTAGGGTACTTAAGGAACTAGCTGAAGCAATATTGGAATCGTTAGAAATTGTCTTTGAGAATTCCTGGAGGACAGATTTGCTCCAGAAGATTGGAGAAGGGCAAACATAGTACCCATCTTTTTAAAAGGGGACGAAAGGGGACTCCGGGAATTATAGACAAGTCAGCATAACTTTGATATCTGAAAAGATACTGGAACAAATACTTAAACAATTGTCAGAAGATAATTGGGTTGTAAGGAATAACCAGCATGAATTTGTCAAGAACAAATCAGGCCAAACCAACCTAATTTCCAGAGTGTCACAGAGTGTGGGGGGACACAAGGCCCTGCACCCCCGGCTTCCTGTGGTTCACCATGACTCTCAGCCAGCCAGTAAAGCAGAAGGTTTATTTAGACGACAGGAATACAGTCCAAGACAGGTCTTGCAGGCACAGACAACAGGACCCCCCTCAGTTGGGTCCATCTTGGGGTCCCACAGCGCCCCAGCCCCCTTTCGAGGTCAGAGCCCCGTCTGCCTCCCAGCCAGCTCCCCAGCCAGCTCCTGAAACTCTCCCTTCAGCGACCTCTCCCACAGCCTTTGTTCAGTTTCCCGGGCAAAGGTGTCACCTGGCCTCTAACCCCTTCCTGGGTTCTCATGTTACATGCTCAGGTATTCTCCGTTGGTCAGTCTCCCATCCCCCAATGCAGACTATCCTAGCCACACTCCCCTGTCAGCATTCAAAGACCTCAGTAAGAACAGTCCCAGTTCGTCACACAGAGTTACTGGCATTTTGGATGGGGGGGGGGGGGGAAGCAGTAGATTAGTATGGCTTTTGACACAGTCCCATGTGACATTTTCATAAGCAAACTAGGGAAATATGTGGTCTAGAGGAAATTACTATAAGATGTGTGCACAACTGGTTGAAAGACTGTGCTCAAAGAGTAGTTATCAATGGTCCACTGTCAAACTGGGAGTGTGTATCTAGTGGGGTCCCGCAGAGGTCTGTCCTAGGTTTGGTACTATTCAATATTTTCATGAATGACTTGCATAATGAAATGGAGAGTATATTTATAATATTTGTGGATGATTCACAAAGCTGGCAGGGGTTGCATGGAATTTGGAGGACAGGATTAAAATTAAAAATGGTCTTGACAAATTGGAGAATTGGTCTGAATTCGAAAAGATGAATTTCAATAAAGATAAATGCAAAGTACTTCACTTAGGAAGGAAAAATCAAATGCACAACTAAAAAATGGGGAATAACCGGCTAGGTGGTAGTACTGCTGAAAAGGATCTGGGGGCTATAGTGGATCACGAATTGAATGAGAGTCAACAATGTGATGAAGCTGTGAAAAGGGCTAATATCATTCTGGAGTGAATTAAAGGGAGTGTGATATGTAAGACATCGGATGTAATTGTCCCACTCTTCTTGGCACTGGTGAGGCCTCAGATGGAGCACTGGGTTCAATTCTGGGTAGCACACGTGAGGGAAGATGTGGACAAGCTGGAGTGAGACTAGAGGAGAGCAACAAAAATGATAAAAGGTTCAGAAAACCTGACCTATGAGGAAAGGTTAAAAAAACGGGGCATGTTTAGTCTTCAGAAAAGAAGATGGATGGGGGGACCTGAAAACAGCCTTTAGACATGTTAAGCAGTGTTTTAAAGATGCTGGTGATTAATTGTGCTCCATGTCCAGTGAAGGTAGGACAAGAAGTAAAGGGAGATCTAGGTTAGATATTAGGAAAAACTTTCTAACTCTAAGGCTATGTCTACACTACCGTGGTAAGTTGACCTATGTTACGCAACTCCAGATACATGAATAATGTAGCTGGAGTCGACATACCTTAGGTCGAGTTACCATGGGGTCTACATCGCGGGGGGTTGACGGGACTTACCTTACTCTTCTCGTCGGGGGTAGAGTACAGGGGTCGACTGGAGAGCGATCTGCAGTTGATTTGGCGGGTCTTTACTAGACCCGCTAAATCGACCGCTGGTGGATCGATCTCAGAGCGTCGATCCCAGCTGTAGTGTAGACTTGGCCTAAGAGTTGTAATGTTCTGGAATAGACTTTCAAGGATGGTGGTGGACTGGAGGGTTTTAAAAAAAGGATGTTCTAGATTTACTTAGTCCTGCCTCAGCCCAGGGGGCTGGACTAGATGACTTCTCAAGGGCCCTTCCAGCCCTACATTGCTATGATTCCATATACAGACAAAGCTCTCCCACCAGCATAATTAAACCATCCTCAACGAGTGGCGGTAGCTGTGTCGGCAGGAGAGCATCTCCCACTGACCTAGCACTGTCCACACCGGCGCTTTTGTCGGTGAAACTTATGTCTGTGTTTTTTTCACACCCCTGACCGACAAAAGTGCTAGTGTAGACAAAGCCTTAATATCAACATTTTGTTCATTCATTCCTCATGTAAGAAAGGCGAAGGAGGGTCACAGTCCTGCTCAATCGACTGTCAGTGATGTCTCATCTTGGTGCCACAAGCAGGTGGTGGTTGGGAAATATCACAACTTAATCTTTCTCCCCATCAAGAACAAGCCAAGCCCCACAGCCCAGCAGAACCCATGGGCATGTGCAAGTTCCACTGAGGGGAGCCAAGTTCAAGGAGCCCTAGGGAGCCAGGCAGCACACATGATCATATTTTGTCTATCTGCCCAGTCCACTATGGGCAGCGTCCCTTTTTGGCAAGTTAATGAGCGGAGCTTGTTTTGTGGGTGGCATTTGGAAGAGTACCAACAACTTTGACCCATGGACTGATCCCACTAACTGATCCAGGCTGGACAGTGAATAAGTGACCAAAGAAAGTTGCTAATGTTGAAAATAAGCCGAGTAATTGGAGATATGCAGAGGAACATTTTCAAAATGGTGTCCAAGTCTTCTGCTTGGAATGATATTGGGCTGCTTCCCAGAGGGTCTTGGAGTTAAAATTCTGTTTTGATGAATGCAGAATTTTATGCATCTTCAGGCTATTATTTCAGACTTGCGGCAGACTCAGGCAGACGTCAGTTAATTGGTTACATCCAGTTCACATTTTTAAATTTTTCTTTACAACAATAAGGACTGGAAACTTATTTTTAAAGAATGAGAGCTGGGATTCTGATGTAACCAAATGACTCCAGGTGCTCGGACCTAGTCACTGGCCTTTAGTACTTCTGTCAGTGACCTGCTGTGTGACCTTAGGCAAATAAATCACTTTGCTTGTCTATGCCTCTGTTTCCCATAATACTCTTGTTAGTCTATTTAGACTGTAAGGTGTTTGGATCGCCTACTGTTTTGGTACCATGACTGAACAATGACCTGTAGATGCTACTGACCTAGTCATTATCATCTTCATCAAAAAATAATAGGGTACTAAATCTTAACTGGTCACAGCAACTACAATTGATTAGAACTCTGGATAGAAACCTACCCCCCACTGAATTGTGAAATATGAGTTAAATAACTCTGAAAATATAACTGAGCGTATATGACTTTGCACACATTTGAGCTAATACACAGCTCCAAAGGGAAATTCTCACATTCAGGGATAAATCTTTCAGGGATAAGTCTTTCACTCTTTCTCGTGAGTTTCAATGCCATAAATCAGTGAGTGTTTTACACTGATCCATATATGGTATATTGTTTTTCTATCTTGGACAGGTATGATATTGACAATGTAATTAATTTTAGTACCATTCCTCCAATAATGGACCTGATTTTAATAATGTCCATACATTGCATGCACTGACTGCAAAAGGCAAAATACCATTTCATGTGGTTCTATCTTTGCACCCAAAACCATGAATCCTAAAATTCCCATTCTACCTCATTTAAAATGAACTACAGTCATAGCTTCCATGCTGGATGAGATTTGTAAATTTATGCAATGATGGGCCAGTATCAAACCATAAAGTATTTACCCTCCCCCCCCCCATTTAAATAACCCCAAATAACTCTTAGTGACAAAAAACCCTCATGAGACTATGTAAGGCTTTAGCTATGTCTGTAGTATTCTGTGATCAATTAAAAAAAACCTGCATTTACATAAGGTAAAGACAATTCCAATGAAAACAGCTGAAGGTCAAAGAGCCAGAATATAAGGTCATCCAGGGATCATGTCACCAGGTAGGAAGATAACGATGGGTGTTTTTTTGCAATGTTTATGTTTAATTTGACAATTAACATAGGCCTCACCTATTGATCTTAAAGCAAATATTAAACATGGTACATCATGACATTGTACTCATCAACTTTGAATTGTACCAGTGGCATTTTCAATGGGACTGAATTTTAAAATGCTAACTAAAGTAGGCCTTGAAAACATTGTTGAGGAAAAGTGTATCAAAGATTTGCAATGCAAGTCCTTGCCTGTGACATAGACACAACTATTAGAAGCATCGTTATTTAATATCAGCAAAGTCCATTGAGGTCTTTGTGGATAAAAGGTGCTATAGGAAGCTCAAAGTATTATTGCTGGTATCATGGGAGTATATGGACAGAAGCAGTAGTATGTATAAGTCCCTCCTCTCACATGAAACAAAATATCATTTGTATTATAGTACTGGCCTCCAGACCTGCTGACAGAAATTTGGGGCCCCAGGACCAGGGCCATCCCTGGGGGGGGCCCGGGGCAGAAGTGACAAATCCGTCACTTCCGGGATTGTCTGTGCTGGCCAATCGCGCGGGCCCATGGGGCTCCCCAAGGGCTGGGCCTGGAGCCGTCTCGTGTGCCTAGGAGCCCCGTGGCCCGCCTGGGTGATTTAAAAGGGATTTGTCCCCTTTGCCCCCGCATCGGCGGGCCTGCTGGCCTCAAATGAAATTGAAACCTGGTTAGGCAGGGACTGTACTTAGACTGGCCTAGGCACAGGCCCTGAAGATGTTGGAATGGAAATAGACAAGACAGACAAAAGGCAATGGGAGAAATTGAACCACAGAGAGGTGAAGTGGCTTGCCCAAGGTCACGCAGAATGTCAATGGTAGAGCCAGGAAGAGAACTAGCTCCTATTGTCAGATGTTGGCTGCATGTGTGTGTGTTCTCGCTGCATGCTGCACTGGCTCTGGCCAGTTAGCCCGTACAGCAGGCTCCGAACGAACTGACCACAAGACTTGGTTTAGTAGCAAAGGCATCCAGACAGATTGATTGTCAACAAAGCCTGGTACTACCGGTAGTATCCCTCAGACTCTACCAGACCACTGATACATGTATGTCCATAACAATAGACCAGTTCAGTCAGTGGCAGGATTTTCCACTGCCCCTAGGCCAGATAAAGGGTTAAGGTGAGGTATCCTGACATTTATAGATAGAGACAAACAATCTGGGATAAACAACTTATGTATCACCTTATGTGTTTCATGGCATGTTTGTTACCTCCCCTTGTACTTTTACTCTTAATGCTTCAGACAAAATATCACTATTCCTCACTTTTGTCAAACCATGTTATCATGTACTAGGCTGGGGTGTCTATGGCAATGCTAGCAATCCCAGTGCTGAGTTCATGTACCGGACAGACACTGACTTGCAGGAAAGCATCTGCTTGTGACAGGGCCCGACTGTTGCTCATAGCATAACTTTTCTGACTTTGGTTCAGGCCTCAAGTCTTGCACTAGGCCTGTGCTTCAGGCTCTCTCTTTCTACTACAGCTCCTAGTCTAGGGCCCCATCCATTAGATTACATGGACTCCTAATTGTACTCCCCAATAATTGTCCCCTCAACATACCCTTCATTTAAAAAGTGATTCACACTGGGTGTATCTATTCTGCCTTTCAGAGTATCAAACTGTCTGTACTAGGCTATCTTGATTATCACTTCAAAAGTTTTTTTCTCTTACTTAATTGGCCTCTCAGAGTTGGTAAGACAACTCCCACCTGTTTATGCTCTCTGTATGTGTATATATATATCTCCTCAATATATGTTCCACTCTATATGCATCTGAAGAAGTGGGCTGCAGTCCACGAAAGCTTATGCTCTAATAAATTTGTTAGTCTCTAAGGTGCCACAAGTACTCTTGTTCTATTCTGCCTTTGTCAATCCAATTTATATATTGGCTGTTCTGTGTATGGAGGAAATCTGCCTCGGTTATTTTTAAAGGGGAATTAGAAGGAGCTTGAATGTGCTACAGTAAGACACAGGGAGCCAGTGACGTGATGAAAGGGGGGTGAGGTGGCTGGAGTGTTAGGTGGCATTGGTATTTTGCACAGACTGGAGTGGGAAGAGGTGAGAGGAAAGGAAGCCAAAATTGAGAAGGGTACAATAGTCGAGGTGAGTCATGATCAACGTGGAGAGAAATGTTTTCACAATGGAGGTAGTGAGGAAAGGGGAGATTTTGAAAGCTGCTCTGAGACTTTCTAATCGACTGTTGTGATAACCCTTCCCCTGGCCCCTTTTCCTTGAGTCCTGAATTATTTTGGGGCAAATTATTGTCCCTGGTTTCATTATCTTGCATACCTATATGCAAAATATATACACACGTACAAGCCACTTATTCCTAGTCTGTGTCATGCTCAATTTATGTGTGCCCTCTTTATTATTGATTGACACCCAGTTTTACATCTCCTACAACTTTCATTCCCTTATTATATATTCTTTCCTCTAGGTCACGTATGCATAAAGCAAACAGTATTATACTTAACGCAACCCTGGTGGCATTCCACCCGTCACCTCTCTCCATCCCCAAATGATTTCCCATATTTGTGCTCTTCGTCTCTTATCTCCAAGTCAGTTCTTTAGCTGCTTATATGGTTAGCCTCCCGTCTGCCCCCCACCATATTTACTGACCTTGTGGATTAATCTAGAGTAGGGTACTGTAAGCTTTCTTGAAGTCTGGGTGAATTATGTCCTCGGCTTCCCATCTGTCAGCTCTTTATCTCCTTGCCTTCTACATGGCGATGCCAACAGAATTGGAAACTTTGTATGAAATGGGGGGCGGGGGAGGAATTGTTCGTGTTTCTTTTACAGCTTTTTGTTGATGAGTTTCCAGTTGGGCAACTGGGCTGTAAGGGCTTTCTCCTTACAGGAACCACATTTAATCAGGGGATTGCTAGGTATGAACATTGATGGGATTTACTTAAAATGGGTTACAAGTGGGATCTATCTATCTGCCTGTCTATAACTCCATAATGGAGTAGGCCAGGTTTCAATGGAGACTGCCTGGGAGCAAGGGCTGAATATTTTGGTGTATTGAAGAGCACAGGAAAGGACTACAGCATAAATCCACTTGTAGGCAAAGAGTGGCTGGATCTTAAAATCTTGGGGCCTGAGCCAAAGCCTAACGAAATCAAGGAAAGTCTTTCCATTGACTTCCATAAGCTTTGGATAAGGTCCCTACGTTGGTTCATCCACAGTCCTATTTTCAGGGTGTTCTCTCTGCAATAAAATGCACCCACGTTCAGGATTCTGGAAATGAAACACACAAGGCTTGGGACTGTCAAGGAGGGCAGGAAGGGTTATACTATTGGCAAGGAAGCGGGAGATTCCCAGAGTGGCCATGGAAACGTATTCCTAAGTGCGACCCAAAGGAGCAGTTATCATCATGCAGTGTAGCTGACACAAAGATAGAACTTGTGTTGCTCACTCAGACAAACTAAGTCTCAACAGGTATTGACAGGATTAGGGTTTGTTCCACATGCTTTGTGAGAGATGTTTTTTATTTGGCTTATGCTTCCTTTATTGTGGAACAGTGGTTCTCTGTGGAGCACTTGCTAGTGGTCCACAGGGAGCTGGCTTGCCTCCTCGTTAAACTTCATTAAAAGAGAGAAAAAGCTGCACTTAAAATGCATTAAATACATTCCTAATGTCACTTTTCCATATAAGCATTTGTTGGGGTTGCCATAGGGATGTTTTGAGATCACAAATGGGAAAAGAGGTGGACGGCACAATGATGAATGGGTGGCAAGGTGGTCCATGTGACTGTGTATGGGGAGGGGTCTACAGGATAATAGGCCAGATTCTCACTGGTGTAAGTCAGGATACCTGCAGTGAAGTCAAAGGAGCTACACCAATTTACGCCAGCTGAGAACATGGCTCTTATTGCTCTATTAAGGTGTGGTTCTTGCTATGACAAATTTAGAGACAATAAAAGGGAAATGTTGCAATATATACATTAGAGCTGAAAAATGGAAGTTCTGTCCGGTGGGAAATTCTGTTGTTTCAACATTTGTTTTTATCCCAAATGTGGACACAAAGTTGAAGTATAGAAACTTGGTAGGGAACAAGAAGTTCCGGAAACATTTTATTTGGAAATGTCCGAATGTTTTATTTCCAACTGAAACGAAAGGTTTCATTTTGAGTCAGGTGTGTCTCAATCTCTGCCTGAGCAGTCCCTTTGCCTCGTGGGAATTCTATTTTTGACCTCAGTTTCCCTTATGGACTCTTCCCTTGGCTGGACTACATCACCCAACAGGTGCCACCATTTCCTCCTTAGGGATAATGCACCATGGCAGTTCAGCAGATGCAGAGATTATGACTGACCAAAACATTTCATTTTAATTCCTCTGAAATTGGTTTATTTTTTCCCATGGAAAATTTTGATTTCAGTGAAACCCCATTTGCCAATGGAACAATTGTTTGTTTGAAAATGGTCAACCAGCCCTATATATACCCATACATACGCATTTCTCTTCTACCTGGGATTTACATTGTTCATTTCAATAATCGGCACAATAGACCAAATTCTGTTATCAGTTCCAGCAGTATGAGTTCAGTGCTATCTCAGGTGGCTTCAATGGAGGAACCCCATTTTTACACTGTTGCAACTAGGGACATGATTTCACCCAAATAATAGGTTATGGTTAGTAGAGAAAATGAATGGGCAATAGGCACAGGGGGCTAGATCCTCACCTGGTGTAAACCAGTTAAATCAATTGTGTTACATGGATTTACACCAGCTGAGGATCTGGCCCAGGGTATATTAACACATCTCTGCTGTAGTTACAAATGTCTTTACAATCCCTGTATAATTTATCAATGGAAAACATTGATAAAAGTAATTGGAAAGCATAATCACAACTATACATATAAAATGACGGGGTCTACATTAGCTGTTACCTCTCAAGAAAGAGATCTTGGAGTTCTCTGAAAATATCCACTGAATGTGCAGCGACAGTCAAAAAAGCTAACAGAATGTTGGAAATCATTAGGACTGATACATAATAAGATAGAAAATATCATATTGCCTTTATATAAATCCATGGTACGCCTACATCTTGAATACTGTGTGCAGATGTGGTCACCCCATCTCAAAAAAGATATATTGGATTTGAAAAAGATTCAGAAAAGGGCAACAAAAATTATTAAAGGTGTGGAACAGCTTCCATATAAGGCGAGAATAATAAGATTGGGACTTTTCAGCTTGGAGAAAAGACAACTAAGGGGGGATATGATAGAGGTCTATAAAATCATGACTGGTGTGGAGAAAGTAAATAAGGAAGTGTTATTTACTCCTTCATATAACACAAAAACTAGAGTTCACCAAATGAAATTAATAGGCAGCAGGTTTAAAATGAACAAAAGGAAGTATTTCTTCACACAACGCACAGTCAACCTGTGGAACTCTTTGCCAGAGGATGTTCTGAAGGCCAAGACTATAACAGGGTTAAAAAAAGAACTAAATACGTTCATGGAAGATAGGTCCATCAATGGCTATTAGCCAGGATGGGGCAGGGATGCAAAACCATGCTCTGAAGTGTCTCGAGCCTCTGTTTGACAGAAGCTGGGAATGGGCGACAGGTGATGGATCACTTGATGATTACCTGTTCTGTTCATTCCCTCTGAAGCACCTGGCATTGGCTACTGTTGGAAAACAGGACACTGGGCTAGATGGACCATTGATTTGGCCTGTATGGCCATTCTTATGTAGCTTTGGCTATAAGAGTGAAGGCTGCACAGTGCAATTCTGCTTACTCAAATTTGCAATGAAGGTTTCTCGGATTTTCTGCTCAGTTTCTGGCACACACAGAAGCCCTGGTCTCTTGGTCCTTTCCTCTCAGTCTGGCCAAGGCTGTTTGTCTAAAGGCTTCCACCACTTCACAGCATCTTCTCATTAAGGACCTCATGGTCGTCTTTTGTTTGTATGCTCAGCTATGCTTTAACCATGTGCTTCAAGAGTCGTGAGCTGCACATATGCATCTGAGGGAAGAATTTGGGCTTAAAATTGGTAATACATTAGGAGCATGCTAACTGCTTGGGTGACATCCAACTGATAACTGTGTTCTCAGTCCTGTTTAAAATTATGTCTCCTGAATATGTGATTGGATCGATAGCCACACTCTATTAATAGCAGCATTATGCTGCACCACTGTGATTTTGACTTGAGTATTTTCTTTGCCAGCTACAATAATTATGACAAAAATGATATATTAGGTGATTTTTGCCCATTGAGGAGAAATCATACTATTTCTTAGGCTATTTTGCCAGAGACGTTGCTTCCTCATCTGCTTCCATGGTGTCCTGCTTGTTACATGTGATGACAAATGCTCAAATGAGGCCTGGTCTACACTGGGGGCCGGGGGGGGAGGGGTGCGGCGGAGGATTGATCTAAGTTACGCAGTTTCAGCTATGTGAATAACATAGCTGAAGTCGACGTACTTAGTTCTACGTACCGTGGTGTCTTCACTGTGGTAAGTCGACGTCTGATGCTCTCCCGTTGACTCCACCTGCGCCTCTCACCCTGGTCGAGTACCAGAGTTGATGGGAAGAGTGCTCGGCGGTTGATTTATCCGTGTCTGGACTAGACGTGATAAATCGACCCCCGCTGGATCAGTCGCTGCCCGTTGATCCAGCAGGTAATGTAGACGAGCCCTGAGTGTGTCTAAGTTGTGCCCTCAGCATGTTCTTGCATATCTATTGTGGCTATATTTGCACGCTTAGGTGGGCATTGATAAATGTAGCTCAGTTGGTAACATGTGCAAATGTTTGCCTGTGCAGAAATCTGTATGTCAATAAAGTGCAAAGCAACCCATTTGCATTGGCAAATACCAGTTTGCGTGTGTAAATGAAGGATCTGGGTGCAGTTTTGGTGTCTGCACTGGAAAATAATTAGGCCATCGCTATTTTTCAACTCTTTATTAAGATTTCCTAATAATTCACGTGTGATGTATGAAATAGTCCTCATGAAGTTTAGGGCCTGACCTCACTGAGATATAAAACTGTGTTAGAACCAGTTTTTAAATGTCTCTAGAAGGGTGATAATATTGTTTCAGATCTCACTGCAGGCTAGTCAAAGGACGTCCATTGCCCAGGTTTGTACAGACAGATTCTATAGTCCAGATGTTTGATGGAATCAAGAATGATGCACTGCAAATATGACGTGTCCTATAGTTGGCTAAATAACAGAGGAGGGAGAGCGAGAGAGACTGGAATTTGAGAGAGGCAAGATGAATGGCTGTGCACATGCCTGCTAAAATGTTAAGATGGCATTTGTGACTGAGCAAGAAGAAACAGCTACATGAAATACACACAGTTTTGCTTAAAAAAGGGTATAAAAATCCCGGAAAGATCTGAAGCCATACATTTATGTTAGAATCATTTGGGAGACGGGAACTGGGGCTTAGCTCCTGAACATCAGGTTTGAGATAAACAATGATCTTGGAATGACAAGTTCAAATCCCCACAGGGTCACCCATTGCTGCTACATAAATGGGGTTCAGTGAAGCTCTCCATTTCTCACACAAAACCTCTTTGCTGTGTGTGGACACTTTCCCATAGGATCTGCCCTACCAGATCATGTCAGGAATGAGGCCATCAGCGGTCTGGCCTGATGATCAGAGCTGGAGTCAAGCCAAGGGTTAGAGCTGAGATTAGTAGCTGATAGTCAGGAGTAGCATAGGAGGGTAGGAACCAGAGATGAGGCAAGGAACAGGCATGGGGCAGGAGCAGTGCACGAACCAGAAACAGGTTTGGATGCAGATCACAGAAGACAGGAAAGAGCTGGGACTAATGGAGCAGCAACAGGGAGACTGCATGGTTGCTCAGACAGCCAACCCATATCACTTCCTGGCTTAAGCAGTAGGTGTGAGCCAATCAGGCAACCTCAAGTTTGGGGTGCCCATATAGGACTTCCTGTGGGACATGACCTTCCAGGATCAGTAAAGTGCTTCTTTGTCTGTCTTCCTTGGTGGCAAGGAGAAAGTGCTGGAAACCCAGGGCCCCAGCAGTCCCAGTTCTAAACCCTTCAGTCCTTACAAGTGATCCATCTAGTCCAGTATCTGACAGGGGCCAGTACAAGGTCTTACAGAAGAAGGTGCAAGAAACCCTGCAGTAGGCAGCTGTGGGATGATCTGCCCCAGATAAATCTTCTTCCTAACCCCCATTATTTAGAGGTTATCTTCAGCCATGGAGCAGAAAGCTTTATATCCCTTCCCAGACCTGCATTTACTCTTCCTTACCAGAGTAAGGTACTTGTCAGAGGAGATGGGGTGTTCCTAATGTCTTAAGTCTAAATTTTTGAAACCCCGCCATTGTGCAGCATGACTGTCCCTCCTCTCCAGAGGTAGCTGCATTTCAGTGGTGCCCTAATTTGCAATGCCCTTGGACATGGAAGACCCCACATACAAACCTTATCATTTGGAATAAACATTTTATTGCCATTTACTGTGAGTCCCTTGCTCTCGGTGGTGCCCAGTTCTGCTTAAAGACGTATATTATAAAAATAGTTTTGGCCATTGTAAAACCAAGGTCCAGGAATTTGATTAGCAACAGGGACAGCAGTTCAAAAAGCCCTCGGGTAGGTGGGGGACAAATTATGTGTGTGTGTATTACTTTGAAAAATGTCATGCTTGTAATGCCATGCAAGAACAATCAGAAGCTTGAAAAAGCAGCAATATTCCCACGTATGCCCCATTCTCCTAAAGGGCAGTCCTGCAGAAACCAGTTGTGTGCGTATTTATTTCGTTAATATATAAATAGGCTATTGTTATGAACAGATGTCATTTCCAATGGGGAAAATGTAGAGGGGATTGTATTGTTTCTCGCTGCCACATAAATGGATCTTGGATGGTGAGCAGCCCCTGATTATGAAAAGCTGCAATTAAATTTTAAAGCAATAAAGCACAGGTTAAGTGTTCCCCTCGTGACGGCTTTCTCGCACATGCCAGGTCTTAAAGTGCTAACCTGAAGCAGTTTTGGAATCGCCCACTGGGTCATGTCTACCTCATTTTTAGTCCCCATGCAAACCTGCAGATTGGGGGTGGGGCGAGGAGGGGAAGGGGAGCGTGTGTGTGCGTAAAACCCAATTTTTACCTTTCAGACTCGGCCCAGATTGGAAGCCAAGTCCTGCAACGTGGTTGTTAAATGTCCGAGCGGTAACTCATGTTCACTTTTCAGCATTTGATGTAACAGGTAGATAGAATGGCTCACCCAGACCAGGTTTGTTTGGTGTATATGTCTTTTTTTAGGAACAATCTTATTTCAGTGCAAACCCCTCCCCCTTCCCCCCAGGAGTGACATGATCAAAAGCTATTTCTTCTTCAGAGTGATTTCCAGTAACCTCCGGAGCAGTTTTTTTAATTAAATAAACCTCATCTTGTCTAGCTTTCTGGTCAGCATTTTGAACCCCCTGCAGATGGGTCTGAAGGATTAACAGCAAATCCTTCTCGACCTAGCTCTAGCAGATGGGCGGCATGTGTCTGATAAATACTAGGACAAGGTCTGCTTCCTCCTGTTTCCAACAGATAGACAGTATACCCTGTAGATTAAATTTAAAATGGTGGCCCCTTTCAACCCTTAGAATAGCAGAGGAAACAGAATACAAATGATATGAATTTCCTATTTCAAGCACATTGTCACCTTGCAACAACTAAGTCATACATCACCTGTTGGGCAAATAGTACCTCCTGGGAAGCCTGGGTCACTAATATGCTGAACTTATAGCATGCACAATGTATGTATGTGTAAGTGCTTCATTGCTGAGGGCTTTATTTGCATATCAGTTTACAGAGTATCCTCTTTGTTATTAAATATCTTATTGACTTTGCAGTTGCTCTATGTGGGCCAAATTCCCTGCAAGTACAAAAGGGTAAAACTCCCTGGTAGTCAATGGAGCCGCGCTAATTTACACTAGCAGAGCATCAGCTCTGGATGTCCGTATCCCTTCCAGAGGTGCCGGCTCTCAGCGATGTTCAGACGTCAGCTAACATCACGTTACTGCGGGGATGATTAAAAAGGAGATGGCCAATGGGAATGAAGGTAAGCATCTCATGCCGTATCCCACTTGGTAAACCTAGGCTGGGTATTCCCATGGATTTGCCAGCCCGTTAATTGAGGAGCTGTAAAAAGTTATATTAATCTTTTCATTTCAGGAGGGAAAGGTACAGAACTGTTTAGGCATGTCATTCCTGGGGTCTAGCAGAGCGGTTCCCTTGGGATTGCTCAGCACCATCGCACAGAAGAATTTCACCAAACTTGGACGTTGCACAATCACATTAGTCAAAATTGTCTGCCTCCACCGACAAGTTGGAGACTACCAGGGACTCCCACCTGCTATGACACTGCTCCGAGGTTCTTGGTCAGATTAATTACCACTGGTAGATCATTATACAGCATAGTGCCTTGGCTTCTGAGTCAGGTTACCTGTAGTATCCTTGGCAAAAAAGTGGAGGTAAATAGCTTGATTTTCAGTGGGATTGAGCACATGCAACCACCAACTGAAATCAATAGGAACTGTGGGTACACAACACCTCTGCAAGTCAGGCTGGTAGCTTGTTGGAGTGACATGGCTGCCTCAGATGTAGCTGTCTGTTGAAGATGGGAGGTTCTGATTCTGAGCATGCCAAGTACGCTGAAAAAACCACAGTATGTCATTAAACAGATTGCTATACAGTAGGAAGTGATCTTTCTCCCATAAAACACTAGGGTAACTTCTCAGATAATTTAGCCTTTGAATTAAGGAAATTAAATATAACTCAAGTGACTTGAAAGTAGCAAACCAATGACCATCCCAACCACATTCCTCTTCTGCAGGGACATCTAGATTCATAGATACTAAGGACAGACGGGACCACTGGGATAATTTAATCTGACCTCCTGTATAACACAGGCCACAGGACTTCCCTGAATTAATTCCTGTTTGAACTAAAGCAGATCTTCTAGAGAAAAAAACCCCCATCCAATCTTGATTTAAAAGTAGCCAGTGATAGAGAATCCACCACAGCCCTTGGTAAATTGTTGCAGTGGTTAAGCTACCCTGTTAAAAATGTGCACCTTATTCCCAGTATGAATTTGTCTAGCTTCAGCTTCCAGATATTTGGATCTTGTTTTATACCTTTTTGCCTGATAGATTGAAGAGCTCTCTGTCAAATTTATGTTTCCCACGTTTCCCACCTATAGACTGTGATCAAATCACCCCATACCATTGTCTTTGTTAAGCTAAACAGTCTGAGCCCCTGGGGTCTTTCACTATAAAGAATGTTTTCCAATCCTTGAATCACTGTTGTGGCTCTTCTCTGAACCCTCACCTATTTATCAACATTCTTCTTGAATGGTGGACACTGGAACTGGACAGTGTTCTAACAGCAGGTGCACCAAGGCCAAGTACAGAGGTGAAATAACCTCTCTACCTTAGCCATTTTGGTCACAATATCGCACTGGGAGCTCATGTTCAGTTGATTATCCACCATGACCCCCAAATCTTTTTCCAGAGTCACTACTTCCAGGATAGAGTCCCCCATCCTGTATGTATGGCCTACATTCTTAGTTCCTAGATGTGTACATTTACATTTGGCCATATTAAAACACATATTGGTTGCTTATGCCCAGTTTATTAAGTGATCCAGACAGCTCTGTGTGATGGGGCAGCTGCCCCTCACTAGTATGTAATGGGTTAAAGCAACCCTGGGGAGGCTGTGCGAGAGACAGCCAATAAGGAAAAGGCTTGTAGTGCCAGCCAATCAGGGGAAGGTTTGTTGGATGAGCCAATGAGGGCCAGGCTGGCCCATATAAGAAGGGGCTGCTAAGCAAAGGGAGGGCAGTCACGCCCTGGAGTTGGAGGAAGGAGGACTGGCTGCATAGAGGGCTGTAGCACCATGGACAGAGCAGTGCTGGGCAGGGTCAGCAGAGCATGAGACAGCTCCAGGCTGAGGGCTGCCAAACTGCGGCCCTGATACAAGGACAGAGGAGGTGCTGGGACTGCGGGAGCGGCTAGAACCTGGCCTCCAGATTGCCACTGAGGCAAGTGGTTGGACTGAGGACTGTTGGTCCCCCAGAAGTGTGGAGAGAACCGAGTGGGGCACAGCTGGAGGGCTGTGTCCAAAAGAGGACACCGCGGTCCTGAGAGCGACACGGGTCCTGACAACAGAAGCGACGGCGGCGAGACGCCACTAGATGGCGGTGAACCAGAGCTAATTCCCAGGGCGGCCAGCAGGGGGCGCCGCAGGGGTGAGTCAAGCCCCGTCACGCTTTGTATGAGTGAGCTGTCCTCTTCGTTATTTGCCATGCCCCCAATCTTTGTGTCATCTGCATTTTATTAGTGATGATTTTATGTTTTCTTCCAGGACACATAAAAATTTTAAAAGTCTAAAGAGCTGCAGGCTTGTTTCTTCTAACAGTCAGTTGCAGGTAGGATACTGCTGGATAGAAATACTCTTGGGAGCATGTAATAGCACAATGATGGGAGAAGTGAAGGGTTAATTTAGAATTCTAGGTCCAGATACTCAACTGATGTAACTCAACACAGCTCTGTTGAGTATGAAGGAGATATGCTAGTTGACACCTGCTGAAGTTCTGATCCATAGAATCCCAGAAATTAACTATGGAAAAGCATCACATAGTCCATCTCCTTGCCAGTGTCAGACTGTTCCCTAAGGTATATTCTTCCTCTGTTTGTCAGCTCTAGTTGTAAATGACCAAAGTAGTGACACTTCCACCATTTCCCCTTGGGAAATTTCATAAATCTCCTCAATCACCTCTTTCCTGAGATACAGCCTAAATTGTGCTTTGTTTAATTTCTTCCCATTTCCCCTAGTTATCTCCTCTTGCACCCCCTTATGCAATCTCTCAGCTAGGTGAAGGTCATGTAGAACTGTACAACTAGAGATGCAATACATGTTAAGGAATATACTCACTACCTCTTCAGCTTGAGTCATGGGGATGGAAAGCATTCATGCAGAAACAGGAAGTTAAGCTGTCTTCATGCTCTTGATGTCTGGAGGGTTTCTTGGGAAAGATAGAACTGGCCATGGAACTATTTTTCCAAGTTACCACAGTATCAATTTGTAAAATGATTCAGCAAACACTTTTTTTGTTGGCTTCCCCAAAAGTACTAATTAAGTCTAAGCTGCCTTTCATCTTCTGCTACTGCTAGCCTTTATCTGATCTCCTAACATTAATGCGCTGCTAGGAATTGTATAACTAGTTACCTTTTCAAAGTTCTAGCTCAAGAAAGTTGAGATACAGTGTGTTTGCAAGTGGAAAAATTTAGTGTCAGACAATGTCCCTGACACAACATACCTGTCTGCTGAGTAAATATTTACTCAGTGTCCTGTGGGACGTAACAATCTACCCTTCTAAGGGGTGGTGTTAGTTGCACTGCCCAGGAGCAGAGGAGTGACCAATGGTGACTCAGAAAGGCACCTGGGCTCCCCCTGCTCTAAGGAAGTAGCAGTCTGTTCCTGGTGTAGAGCAGAGCTGAGGGAAGAAAGCCATTTATTTTTTTGTAGGACATTAAAAAATGAAATAAATAAAATTTTGAAAATATTTTTTTTCATTTGACAAACTGGAAACTGAACATTTTTGCAGGGTTTTTTTCTGTAAAAATGTTGGTTTTTAACTTTCAGAAACTGATTTTTTTTAACTGAAGAACAACCAAAAAACTGATTATTATTACTTTTTAAATTATGATTTTTTTTCAAACCAGAAAACTTTGACCAAACCAAACTGTCTGTGAAAGATTTCGTCTTGGCTGAAAAAAAGTTATCATTGAAACAATGTTTCCATGAAAAAAAACTTCAATCTGTTTTAGTCTATACTGGTGGCAAATAACGTCTGTGCCCGCTCAGCTCTGATGGAGTCTGTGTCTTGGTGGGAGGAGTCCACCCATTCCCTGCCCACCTGCATTCCATTGAGGGAGGAGTAATCTCAACAGAAGCTCCCCAACCCCATACTATGATCTATGATACAGGTAGCATCCATGGAGGACTAAGGGGCTTGCTTGCTTGCTGTCCTCTGGAGGTGCACAGTACAAGAGGCAGTCATGCCCTGTGGTAACATGCTACACCATAAGCCAAGCCATATATTTCTTCCACTGAAGAAGCCCACAGATTGGCAAAATATAAGGTACAATTCTGAAGAATGATGATTTAGTCTCTACTTTAACGTGATACCATGAACCTTTTGAAGCAAAGTGAGGTGTTATTTTTTTTCCCAGGGATTCCCCAAGTGGATGGCTGTCAAAGATTTTAATATACTGCAGGCAAGCAGCTAATTCTCAAATCTCCTGCAGAAGGATTTTGCAGAGGGAAGCTATGATGCAAATCCTTTTGAAGGCTTTTTTCCATTTTGAAACCTATAAATAGGAAAGTAGGGCAAAATGACTTTGACAAGTTTAGACCTCACCTTCTTTAATTACTCTCTATGGATCAACAATCTAACTGCAAATGCTTATCTGCTCCAACATTATGCACAGGTTTTTGAGTTTATTTTTTAAAGAACAGTGCATGACAATTCTGTATTAAGAGTACATATTTTTAAGACCTCTGGCCTCTGGAGATTTCCATATTCCGGTTCATCTTTATGTTTATAATGGATGTAAATGGGGACAGGATTGATTGCACGCATTGTAAATTCAATGTAAAGAAGTCACCTAGCTTCTTGTTCTCCAAGAATGATTCTGTTTGTTTCCCAATACTGTGGTGCTGGGTTTCTTCTTTTTTTCATTTTTTCATAAATGTGTCGATTCTCTCATGACTCCATTGAAAATAATAAAATTGATTATGTATCTCTACAATTTGATCTGACCTCTTTTGAAAATGACTATTTCCTGTCGACTTTGACTGAGGTTTAAAAGAAAGTCGAGTAGATTACTTGACTACAATTATTATTATTAATTGTATTACTGTAGGTCTTAAGAGCCCTAGTCATGCCTAGGACTCCATGTGCTAGGCGCTGTACAAACACAGAAATAAGACCGCCGTGGCCCCGAGGGGCTTACAATCGAAATACAAGACAAGAGACAACTGATGGATACAGATGGACTGGAGTATACAATGTTTTGTTTTAAAAAATAAAATGAATGTAGTATATCCACCATGAGAATACCCTGGTTGCAAACAGCAAGATAGTTTGCATTGCTTATAAGGAGCAAGAAAGATGCATGAGTAAGTCTGTGTTATGTAATGTACTATATTTGATCATGAGTAATTGACAAAGGAGCTGACTCTTATTTACCCCAAGGCTGCCTTATGCTTCTTTTGCAGTGCAAAGGGACCTTAAAATGAATGTAAACGTAATTTATGTCCACTTTAAGGTCCCTTTACATTCCCGGTGTAGCAGCCTGCACAGAATGTGGAGGGAAGAGCACAGGCTGCAGGCGGGAAGAGCTTGGAGGGGGTACCAGTAGGTCAGTCTGTGTGCACATGGCTGGAATGCCAGCTGCTGTTGAAGCCCGTCTGTAAATAGTTCTCTTAATAACAGCCAGTTTAGTTTTACAAGCATGGAGTCCTCTTGTGATTACCCAGCATGCAGTATCTGAAATGTGGCAACAGTCAGTCTAACAGCCAGGAAGGGGTTATGATTAACAGGCAAACAAAGCAGCACCTAGAAACAGAGCCAACATCCAGAACGAAGGGACTCAGACCACTGGGGAAAGGGGATTTTCAGACAAAAATCTTACACAAGTGTGAAAGCAAGAATTGATTCCGTATACAGAGCTGGCCATGGGAAGAGATGAGAAAATGAAAGTTAAGCAATTTTACTATCTTGTTTGGGGAAAAGAACACAATACACTGTTGCCAGGAATAATGCCCCAAAAACTGGACCAGCTGATCAAGTTGTTTGATGAGTACTGTGACCCCAGACAGAATGAGACTGTAGAGAGAGTTGGGGGGAGACCAATTTTTACCAGAAACCAAGAAACAGAAGAGAGAATAGATACTTGCATTACAGAGCTGAGAACTATGGCATCCTTATGTAACTTTGGAGAAAAAAAAAGACTCACGACTTCAAGACAGGGTGGCTTGTGGGACACGTGATTCCAGCTTACAGGAGGGACTGTTGAAACAGTGCTAACCTGAGAGAAATGCTTCCAAATAGCAAGGGCAGCTGGTGTGTGCAGAACAGGGTAAAGGGCCTTTAGTGTGAATGAGATACACACCCAGATACTAGAGTCTGTATTAAAACAATTACTTTTGGTGCTGTCCTTAGGTTTGGGTATGTATGCTAAAAGTGATTTTAAAAGTGAAATTGGGGGTGGACAAGTTTTTACTATCAATTGTTTTTTCTTAAAACTCTCATGGCAACAGTTAAGGGAACTGAATTGATAAAGCTCTCAGAAATGCACTCAGCAAGGCTTGTAAATTTACAATTAAGGGACAGAGGTCCCAGTATTGACACCTCTGCAGCCAATGGCTGCAACCAGAAAAGGATTGGACACTTGATCAGTGTCTTGTGCCTCAGTATGAGGCTGCACTAGTGAATTGCAACAATGCAGCTGGCACTGATGTAGTGCGTCCACACTAGTCATCCTGTTCTGGACACGTGCAGCGCCCTGTGTCCACGCACAAAACTCCATAGAAGTGCTGTAGGGCCTAGGGATTGCTCCACCTGTCCCGCAATGCCTGGCACAGCTCCCTGGAATATAACGTGTGTGGTAAGCCTGTTTGTACCTGGTCATGGTTTTGGTTTGTTGCATTGCCTGCAGCCAATAGTCTGTCCTGCATGAGAAGCCATGCATGTATTGTGATGGGTAGAGGCCAAGTCCTTCATGACTGCAGATACCATGGTTAAGAATCAGTAGTTGTGTCCACCCCCACCATCAGGCCCACTGTGGGCCAGGTATGTATTCTGATATCTCTTATGTTTCCCTTTAGGATCCAGAGACTGGAGTGGGCCTGGGGCAAGACATAGAACATCCTTCCAGGACCCTCCATGTGGCTCAGCAAGTCCCCCAGTTCCTCCACTCCCATTTTCTTCAGCAAGCGCCGCAGCTGATCCTTGGTGGGTACTGGAGCATCATGGAGAGGTTGATATTAAAAGGCTTTGCACTGTAAATAATGCAAGTGAAAATGGGTTTTGCCCGTTGTTCTTGATTCTGATCTCTTATAGGTCTTTCACCAATGTCAGATCAGAAAGAATTGAACCTGCACATCTAAAAGGAGTGCACAAAGTCATTTGGTTTCCTTTAGGACCTTCTGCCACATTTCTCACTCCCTGTGCTTAACCACAAGTGTCAAATTATTTTGAGTTCCTTGGGTATTCCTTGTAACTGGGCTAATCATAATTCATTCATTTGTGGTCCTGTGGAAGAGTTAGAAACTTTCCAACCACTTCTTTATGGAATTCCAAACGCAAGCTGGTATGAACCGCAATTTTGGTAAAACTTTCCTAGAAGAAGTATGAATTTTACTATATGAATGGCTCATTATATAACAGCAGCTATTGTATTAGGCTTTGGGCCTAATACAATAGCTGGGCATATATGGGCATATAATTAAAAGCCAATAGCTGATTAAAATAACAACAAAAACTGTTTTTTACACAATATGACATTGTGGGGTGCAATCCAGACCAGCAAGGGGCTGTGTCACCACTTGAATTGCAACTCAGGGTGCCTCTGAATGCTTTGTTGCTGTAGGTTCCAACCTGGGCTTCTCACAAATAGTCAAACAGCCTGCAGGTCACACCCTGAGTGTCTGTGTATATATATATATATATATATATTTTATTAATGGAGATATCCTTGAAAGGTCATTGAGTCCAGCCCCCTGCCTTCACTAGCAGGACCAAGTACTGATTGTGCCCCAGATCCTTAAGTGGCCCCCTCAAGGATTGAACTCTCAATGCTGGGTTTAGCAGGCCAATGCTGAAACCACTGAGCTATCCCTCCCCCATAAATATACACCCATAACCCTGAGACAGCAACTCTGACCCCAGCAGCCTGCCAGCAACACACCAGCTACACGCTGACTCCCACCAGCCTGGGTTACTATTTGCAGGTGACCCCAACATAATCCCAGTCCTGAATTTTTGCCCTCAAAATGTGTGTTCTGCACTGTCCAGCCCTCTCCTGGACAGCTGAGATATTTTAGATCCATTGTTCCTGGAAGGGAAAAATATACAACTTGCCACCTTAAATGGAGTTACCCACACAGTTCACAACACTGGATTAAGGCCATTAAAGTCAGAAATGGTTACAAGAAAAATAAAGATAAAACACTTCCTTGCACTAAAACTTTACAAATGAGGCTTGGTTCAAGGTAAAATTCTTACCCCATGCTTCCAACAGCATTACTGACCAATCTTCAGGTCAGGATCCCTCCCAAAGTCAAAGAGCTGGATTCTTCTGTCTTCTTAGGTTCAAGAGAGTTGGATAGGGAGAGAGAACCTGGGGTGTTTTTGCCCCTCACTTTTATACTTCAATCACCCTTTGAAATGCATTTTCCTGAGAGTGACCCTTAGATGTAGTTCTTTCCTGCTGAGACAAAGGAGATCTTGAGTCTGGTGGGGAAGATGTGTTATGCTGTATCCTTTCACCTGTGTATCCTGAAATGCAGATTTTCTTTGTCTTCTTTCTTCACTCTCTCACTCTCTGAGGACACTATTTACAATTTATATGCAATTTGAAGTGTAAACACCTCTTTTTGTTTAAATCAAGCTTGCTTGATCAGTTCTACCTATCAAGGGTCATGTGAGTTTGAACATGTGCCCTTAACATCATGCAGGGGGGATTTCCTAACTTCACACATAATGTTGCTACATAAATTTCACCATGATACTACTGACCATCAAGTTATTAGTTTTCCAATGATACACACAAGGCATATTTTCTACAAAGATTATTACAATAGGGCGTAAGGTTTGACATGAGAATGGCTATACTGGGTCAGATCAAAGGTCCATCTAGCCCAGTAGCCTGTCTTCCGACTGTGGCCAATTCAAGGTGCCCCAGAGGGAATGAATAGAGCAGGTAATCATCAAGTGACCCATCCCCTGTTGCCCATTCCCAGCTTCTGGGTGCATTCTATCACACACCGTCATTTGTAGAAGAGTTTTCATGACGTTTTTAAAAATATATTTAATTTTTGGGGAAAAAAATGCCCTTCAGTTTATTTACAAATGGATCCAGGTTAACAAAGCTCTAGTTTTTCATCTCTTTATATGGAGAGGGCTCCAGTTCAAGTCCTCCCATTGGTCTCATTAGCAGCAATATGGCTGGAGGACAGAAAGTTGGTGTTTCAGGTCTGAAGGTCTCAGAGCACTTACAAACCAGCCCTTGAACTCCACTGGCCTGGAATCACCAAGGACCAGTAAAACTATGGCCATGCCCCCTCATGTCTCTGGCCACACCGCCAGCCTACCTGGAAATCCCCACTGCCTTGGGGAAGAGAGAAGCTGGTGGCAAAGAGTACGCTATGTTGACTCCATGTCAACCAGGGATTCTTCTTTGCCTTTGCAATCCCCAGCTGCCCACTTAAAGTAGCCAAGTTCTAAAGCAGCCAAAGAGGGGACAGAAGATCTGGGTCTAAACTTTATCCATCGCCAGGGATTATGTTCTAGAGTTAGCACAGTGTTTCTCTTCTGGATGATTACCTTGCGTACTCCAATCAGTTGCTAGAAATAAAAAACCAATACAGCAAAACCAGACCTGATTCCACCAGTAAATCGCCCCATTGTCTGGATCTGATATGATCATGTAGCTAAGAAACCTTTGAAGAAGCAAGTGGAGAGATGAGAAGGGAGGAGCATAATAATGGAGCTCTCTAGGCAGCTGTGCAGGGAATAGGATGAACCTCCAACCACTTATTATTATTATTATTTATTATTTATTTACATTGCAGTAGCACAGAGAGGCCACCGCTGAGATCAGGGCCTCATTGTGCTAGGCACCGTACAAACATAGTCAGAGACACCATCCATGCCCTGAACAGCTTACAATTTAAACAGACAAAGGCTGGGGTAAGGGAAGCTTCATTATCCCCATGTAACAGACGGAGAACAAAGGCACTGAGACATTAAATGATGTGCCTAAGGTCATACAGGGACTATGTGGCGGAGCTGGGATTTGAGCCCAGATCTATTGAGTCTGAGGCAAGTGAATTAACTAAAAGACCATCCTTTTTGTACTCTGAAGTTCTGTTTAGCTGCCATCTGTAAGCCACAAAGCAAACTGCGCTGATCAGAGGGAAGGTGGAAGAAAAAGAACAGTACCACGAGTGTGCAGAGGTAACTGAATGGCACATGTATGTGTATAAACATCTGGGGCTGCACCCCAAATGCCTGTACAGGAGGGTATCATCACCACATATATATGACCATAAACCAAGGTGGCCACAGCCCTTTCAACACAGAGAGCTGCGGGTGGAGTTGATTGTCTGGAGATGGGAAGGAGGAATGCACACGCAAGAGAGGATTTTGCCGTATGTTTCTTTTATAGTCTCGGAGAGGGAACGCATGTTAAGTAATCTCTAGGCCGTTGTTTGTGAACAGTAAATGTAATGCCTATATCTCTCTTCCAGCCACCCCAACACTAGAAGTATTTTTTTTTTTTTTTGTAATATACAGTTGACTGAGAACTCTAGGTACATAAATCAAAGCCCTTGGTAATTTCCTCAGACAAGACATTAAGCCTCACCAGGGGTAAAGCGCCTGACCTATGGTCAGTTTTATTTGGAGTATTGCAGGCAAGGTGTTGGATTTGAATATGTATTTAGTATACGTTGGGAAATGTCTCCTAAACACATACATGTTTTCACTTCAAACAGCTGGACTAATTTAGTGTTGTCGCATTGGACAAGGTTTGCGTTTGGATCTGTGGCGCAACCAGGGCCGGCTCCAGGCACCAGCTTGGCAAGCAGGTGCTTGGGGCGGCCGCTCTGGAGAGGGGCGGCACGTCCAGGTATTCGGCGGCAATTCGGCGGACGGTCCCTCACTCCGCCTGGGAGCGAAGGACCTCCCGCCGAATTGCCGCCGCAGATCGCGATCACGGCTTTTTTGTTTGTTTGTTTTTGTTTTGGCTGCTTGGGGCGGCCAAAACCCTGGAGCCGGCCCTGGGCGCAACATGATCTGTGCCTCTCTCGACAGCTTGGAGGGTCATCGGTGAGAGAGCAGGATAAGAGCTGCTTTTTAGTTTTCTGCGTGTCACCTTTAAAACAAATGCAAGCCATTTGGGGTTCTGTTTCATACTACTGTTGGAAATGCAAAGCAAGTTTTATTTAGTGGGGAATTCAGCTGAACCAAGGCGCAGACAGTTTTGCGGGGAGGTAGACATATGCCCACACTACTTTATCACTTCCACTTTGATATAGCTAGGAGTGTTGGCTATAGTTTGGGGAATTTTTAATGATATGTTTTGCTGTCTCTGATTTTTAGTGGCCCCTGGTTACAGTGAGTGTAAGTAATCATTTAAGGTAGATTGTTAGCTAGTGGGTTTTAGCCCATGAAAGCTTATGCCCAAATAAATTTGTTAGTCTCTAAGGTGCCACAAGGACTCCTCGTTCTTTTTGCGGATACACACTAACACGACTGCCACTCTGAAACTTGGAAGGTCCGTATCCCTTCTGCATGCTACGGGCTATAACTGAGGCCCCAGACTAAGGTCAAAATTATTATGTAGAGATTAAACTGTAGAATGTAATTATGTATTCTGTTGCTCCTAGTACATTTATTAATTTAGCAGTACCAACTGACCGGAGCTAAGCAAGCAGGGTGATTAATTTGCAAAGACATCTAGGTAACAGATTGTGATCAAAGAGGAGACCTGATCCTGTTAGATTGAAATGTGTTGTTTTGTGCTACATGAAGGACATAGAGCAGCATGGTTTATCTTTATCAATGCTTTCCTCTGAAGGAAAGGAACAAGCTTGCAGATACTAATCAGTGCTGAGGCAATGCCACTCAATAATTACCCACTGTCTCATCATAATCCCGGAACTAAGCCTCTGCCCAATCCATCTGGGACACTTTTCCATCTATTGCACAGCTCAAGAATACGTGTGTAAGCTATTACCTCTGGTCGTGCTATCTGTCCCCGGAGTAAAGATTCATAGCAGTGACCAATTATGTTGTAGTCGGCTTTTTTTTTTTTCCTTCTGAATCACCCTGTATTTCTCAATTATGGTAATGACGCTTTAGTGCACTGGTTCCTTGGGGGTACAAAAACCTACTCACCTGCAAAAGCGATGGCTCATATGTCAAGGATAAAGCAAATTTCTGTGTCATAGGGATTTCTTTAAGAGGAGCCTGTATGTTTAAACTATTAGTTAGACTTGGCTATAGAAACTAGATACTGAAAGTTAAGGATTGTGTTTTCGCAGGAGCCTAAGGGAAGGCCCGCGTCCGACTCTCATTGAACTGAGCATTTAACTTTCTTAGGCTCCTTGGTAATTCCTAGCCTAAGGGTTCATCTACGCTGCATTGAAAAAGCCTGTGGCAGAGAGTCTCAGAGCCTGGATCAGGGCTTGAGGCTAAAAACTGCAGTGTAGACGTCTCAGACCTTCCACACTTGCAGGATCCCAGAGCCCGGGCTCCAGCCCAGGCCTGAAAATCTACATCAGTGGTTCCCAACCTGCAGCCTGCGGGCTGCTTGGGGTCCAATCAGCACACAGCTGCAGCCTAACTGTAAGTACTTATTTGTGAAAATCTTGGCCTAGATTAAAAGCAGCCGTCTTAAGTTTTTTCCAAAGCGTCCTTTAGCTTTATTCAGAGTTGTAGCCATTGTCGCTTGCACACACTTCTCTGGGATCTCATTATAAAATATCCTATCTCACTAAGGAGACCATACAATCTAACAGGGTCAAAAGCTGCAGCCTAAAGCCCTCACCAGTTCCAGTGAATTTCTTCTTTAGAGAGTGAGATCTTTACCCTCTTTGTTGTGTAGACTAAAGAACACCTGGAATCTCGCTCACCCTTTTCACCAAGCCTGAAAATCTACATCAGTGGTTCCCAACCTGCAGCCCGCGGGCTGCTTGGGGTCCAATCAGCACACAGCTGCAGCCCATGTGACATCCTCAGGGCCATACAGGTAGTATTGGCAGGGCTGCCCAGAGGATTCAGGGGGCCTGGGGCAAAACGGGGGAGCTGCGGCACTTGTACTCAGCCGGCAGTGGTCCGGTCTTCGGCAGCATTTCAACGGCAGCGGGGCCATTCAGTCACTCCGTATCTTCGGCAACACTCAAGGACCCGTTGCTGAAGAGCTAGACCGCCACCGGACCAGGGCTCGCGGGGCCCCTGCGGGGCCATCGAAGACCCGGACCACCACTGAGCAAGGGCTCGTGGGGCCCCTGCGGGTCCCGGGGCCTGGGGCAAATTGCCCCACTTGCCCCCCCCCCCCGCCCCCCCCCCCGGGCGGCCCTGAGTATTGGATGTGGCCCAAAATGGAAAACAGGTTGAGAACCACTGATCTACTCCGCAATTTTACAGCCCCACAGCCCCAGCCCTGTGATTCTGAGTCAGTTGATCTGGGCCAGCCTTGGCCATGCTGCAGGTCTGTTATTCACACAGAAACACAGCAGACTGTAAGTGGTGAAGCCAATAGCAGGAGGGTGGGTTTGGAAAAGACATTGAAGGGTTTGAAGGATTGTCCCTTGCAAAAGCTACAAGGGGCCTGGTTCCTGATCTTGTTGAGAGTGGTGTAAAACAGGAGTCAGTGGGACGACAGCAGTGTAACCGGGTCCAAGCACCATATCTGAGATGGAAAATAAGGAGACATCCCTGAAGACATCCCCATCACTTCTTCATTACAAATATCTGAGTCCGTGGTCTTAAGGTTGAGTAAGCTTGTATAAAGTGACTTCCGAGGGGATTCATCCAGGTCGCCATCTTGGGCTGACTGAGGTCAACGGCTGTTGTTGGGTGCTCATGGCTGTTGGCTATCAGGTCACTCAGGTGCCTGAATGTGGATTTAGGAGGTTAATGTTAGGCTCCTCTTTTTGAAAATCTTGGCACTGACGGTCATTCGATGCTAGGCAAGGGACAAAGAGTACTGTACATCGGAAGGAAGAGTACAAAGTCTGAGGCAAATAAAAACACAACTAGGAGTTGTGCCGTGTGATCTAGTGGCTAAAGCAGAGTTTGGGAGACAGGAATCTGATTTCTCTTCCCAGGTCTTGGCACTCCCAGGGTGTTGTGTGGCTTCCTTAATGTCTGTAAAGCACTTGGAGCTCCCACGAAGGGCTTTGAATTAGTGTTATGTCTTATTATGTGATTGGTCTGGGAACGTGATCATTTATTTAAAAGTATACGTGTGCATTCAACTTTGGGCCGGATTCCTTAGGCCCTCCACAGGTGAAGGAGTCATCCTAGATATTAATGATGAACTATTATAATGCTATTATTGTTTATTATTTGTATTACAGTAGCGACTTAATGTTCCAACCGAGATCTGGCCCCATAGTGTTAGGTGCTGTACATAACACATAATAAGAGCCAGCCCCTGGCCTGAACTGCTTACAGCTTAAATAGACAAGACCAACAAAACGTGGAAGGGGAAACTTCCACAAGATCACACAACAGGTCGGTGGTAGAATTGGGAATAGACCCCAGGTCTCCTGGCTACCAGTCCAGTGCCTGGCCCATAATCCCCTAAAGCTTGGCATTGGAAACATAACCAGACTGTCTCCTAGAGAGGTTTATGATGATTAATGGGCTACCCAAATTAATGTACGATTCACAGCATATTTTTAGAGGGGGATCTGTTTCCAATGGCAGTGTCGGTTTAAATAAATAATAAAGCTGCGCACAAACAATTGGAAGACTAGGTAGATTTCGAAAGATCAGGACCAATATTTTTTTTAAATGAGTGCATGACATTAGGCTTCTAAATGCATATCTAGGTGCTTAAATAGATGGCCTTATTTTCAAAGGTGCCTAGAAAGTCTATGGAAGCTGCTAGGTGCCCAGTAATTTTTAAAATGAGGGCATTTATTTAGGTGCCTTTGGGTTCAAGAGCCTAACTGTAAGTACTTACTTGTGAAAATCTTGGCCTAGATTAAAAGCAGCCGTCTTAAGTTTTTTCCAAAGCGTCCTTTAGCTTTATTCAGAGTTGTAGCCATTGTTGCTTGCACACACTTCTCTGGGATCTCATTATAAAATATCCTATCTCACTAAGGAGACCATACAATCTAGCAGGGTCAAAAGCCGCAGCCTAAAGTCCTCACCAGTTCCAGTGAATTTCTTCTTTAGAGAGTGAGATCTTTACCCTCTTTGTTGTGTAGACTAAAGAACACCTGGAAACTCGCTCACCCTTTTCACCAACAATAAAAAAGTGTTGCTTTTGCTATTCTTATCCCTGATGATTTGTATTACAGTAGCCATCAAACTAAATAGACAAAGCAGACAATGGATGGCCGAAAGGAGTATTATCTTCCCTCTATTACAGATGGGGAAACGAGGCACAGAAACATTAAGTGGCTGCCCAAGGTATCACAGGGAGTCTTAGGTAGAGCCAGAAACTGAGCCCAGATCTCCTGAGTCCCAGCCCAGTGCTTTTAAGCACAAGATCATCCTTCCTCTCTTTGTCACTCTAGGTTTTATGAGCAACAATTGCTATTTGATTGCACTGTTTTAGGATGTTCTCCATGCCGGATGTTTCAGGTGTGACAAGGGGGGGCTAGAATAAAAATAATTGACCTGAAGAAATGGATCAAATGTAGTGCTCAGTATCAATTTAAGGGGGGATTTAAGGCCTAGGGGTTCTTTACAGAGGGTAAGACTCTGGGACCTGATGGCTTTGGGAAGGACAGAATGATATATATATTTTACTTCCAATATTTTTTCCATGGTTAAAATTTCCTCAGTTGGGGGTTGCTTCTATACCACAAGTCCCATTGTTGCCCAAAGCTACACAATTGGTAGTTCTGTCCATTCTCCTCCACTCTGTAAATGGATAGATTTGCTACTTGTGGTCATGATGAGCGTGCTTATATAAATGCTAGATCTGCTCCAGATGGTGCCATGTTGGGAAACTTACCTTCAATACTCTTAACAGCTTATTAGCTATGTTTAATAGGAGCCTAAAGTAACCCCGTCTAGACAGAAGAATCTAGCAGACGTCTGAAAAACAGAAGGGCAGGTTCAATCCTGCCTAATTTTCACTTCTCAGTTCAGCTGCCCAGCTAAGACCCTTTAACCTTTGGGCAGATCCAGCTAGAAGTTCAATGTGGTTTCAAATAGAGAGAACTCTGTGCAACATCTCTTAGAAACTTGTGCAATGTGATTTGTTCCTGTAAGGGCTTAGTCCCTTGAGACACAAAGGCTTTCCCTGATCTGCTATGTGCTCTCAATATGGACTTTATTAAACATGTGCATCTGGGACAGACATCATATATCCTCCTTAGCCCTAATTGTGAGAAACAGATTTACTTCAGTCTATAGAATTATAGAAATGTGGGGCTGGAAGGAACCTCGAGAGGTCATTTAATCCAGCCCCCTGCACTGAGGAGGTATCAAGTAAACCTAGACCATCCCTGACAACTGTTTGTCTAACTTGTTTTTAAAAACCTCCAGTGATGGGGATTCCACAACCTCCCTTGGAAGTCTATTCCAGACCTTAACTACCATGATAGTTAGAAAGTTTTTCCTAATTTCTAACCCAAGTCTCCCTTGATGCAAATTAAGCTGATCACTTCTTGTCCTACCTTCAGTGGGCATGGAGAACAATTGATCACCTTCCTTTTTGTAAGTTCTTAACATATTTTCAGACTGTAAGGTCCCACCTCAGTGATCTTTTTTTCAAGACTAAACATGCCCAGGTTTTTAAACCTGTCTTCAGAGGTCAGATTTTCTAAACTTTTTATATTTTTTGTAGATCTCCTGCTCTAATTTGTCCCCATCTTTCCTAAAGTGTGGTACCCAGAATTGGAGTTGGACACAGTACTCCAGCTGTGGCCTCACCAGTGCTGAATAGAGTGGGACAAGTACAACCCGTGTCTTACATATGACACTCCTTCTAATACACCCCAGAATGATATTAGTCTTAACTGCATCACATTGTTGACTCATACTCAATTTATGATGCACTGTAACCCCCAGATCCTTTTCAGCAGTACGACCACCTAGCCTGATAGTCCCCATTTTGTAGTTGTGCATTTGATTTTTCCTTCCTAAGTGTAATACTTTGCACTTGTCTTTATTGAATTTCATCATGTTGATTTCAGACCAATTCTCCAATTTGTCAAGGTCATTTTCAATAGTATTGGACACAGGACTGACTCCTGTGGAACCCCACTAGATACAGCCTCCCAGCTTGTCAGTGAACCATTGATAACTACTCTTCGAGTACAGTCTTTCAACCAATTGTGCACCCACCTTATAGTAATTTCATCTAGAGCACGGTTCCATAGTTTGTCTATGAGAATGTCACATGAGACTATGTCAAAAGCCATACTTAAATTAAGAGAGATCTTGGCTACTGCTTCCCCCCCCCCCCCCATCCACTGGGCCGGTAACCCTGTCAGAGAAGGAAATTAAGTTAATGTGGCCTGATTTATTCTTGACAAATCCATGATGGCTATTACTTATTACCCTATTATTCTCTAGGTGCTTACAAATTGATAGTTTAATAATTTGTTGCAGTGTCTTTCCAGGTATTGAAGTTAGGCTGACTGGTCTATAATTCCCTGAGTTCACTTTGTTCCCCTTTTTAAAAATAGGTATTATGTTTTCCCTTCTTCGGTCCTCTGGATCCGCGTCCATCCTCCAAGAGTTTTTGAAGATAATTGCTAATGGTTTTGAGATTGCCATCTTTAACCTGTTCGTTCCCTATTTTTGCTTGTTTCTTCCACCTTGTTAATATTAATTGTGTTGTGTATGGGGTCACCAAGATTGAAGCAAAATAGGCATTAACCACCTTAGCTTTCCTGATGGCATCAGTTATTAGCTCTGTTCTCTGCTAAGTAGTTGACCTACATTGTCCTCCATCTTTCTCCTACTGTATTTAGACTCTTATTGCCTTTTATGACCTTTGTTATGAATCAATCTAATTTCTGGGGATAAGTCATTACAGCCCACAAAGCCTCCCTCTCCTCCTGTGTCTCTACGTTGAAAGATTATGCTTCTGGTCAGTGACTGGAAACTCCTTGTCAACATCAGGTCAAAGTAAAGGGGCTCTCCAGTGAGAACCAAACTCTGTCATTTGGATTTGGACTCATAGATGTTTAATAATAAATAATATATGGAGATATACCTATCTCATAGACCTGGAAGGGACCTTGAAAGGTCATCGAGTCCAGCCCCCTGCCTTCACTAGCAGGACCAAGTACTGATTTTGCCCCAGATCCCTAAGTGGCCTCCTCAAGGATTGAGCTCACAACGCTGGGTTTAGGGGGGCTAATGCTCAAACCACTGAGCTATCCCTCCCGCTGTTTCTGGTGCCTTGAAATTCTGCTGACTGTGCTAATAATCCAAACTAGCTGGCGTCTGTAGCAGTCTGCAATAGATTTCTGCCTTTGCATGGGGATTTCTTTGTAGAAATTGAACATTGGCTTGTAGAGGTGGTTGTATTTATTACAGAACAGGGCTCCTGCTTGGACTCACTGCCTTGTTTGTCACATTGAGCTTGTCTAAGGGATGTGGAAGTTTATCCCCCAGCTCAAGGTAAACATGGCTAAAACAGAGCTCCTAACCTCCCCCTTGAAGCACTCCCCACGACCTCCTTTCTTGATCACTGTAGACAACGCCGCCATCCTGCCGGTCACTCAGGTCCCTAGGGTCGTCTTCCACTCAGACCTCTCTCTAGTTCCTCATCTCCAGACTAGGCCTAAATCTTGCTGATTCTTTCTGCAGAACATTCGGCCTTTCCTACCCAGCTAAAGCCCCCGTCCAGGCTCTTGTCATCTCATGTCTCGATTCCTGCCACATCCTTCTCTCTGGCCTTGACAAATGCAGTCTCGCCCTGCTCAAAGCCAGGCAGAATGCTGCTGCCAAGCTCGTTCTTTTAGCCCATCCCTTTGACCATATCATCCCTCTCTTTGCACCCCCTCACTGGCCTCCCCTTCTCTAGCACATCAAACATAAGCTGCTTGTACGTGCTTTCACGGCCCTTTGAAGTCTGTCTCCACCCGACCTATCATGTCTCATTCACTATCAGGTTGTTGATGCTCATCTCGGTTCAGCCCACTGCCCACCTGTTAAGTTTTCAAATAAACACCTTTGTGCTTTCTCCCCTCTTGCCCCACGGGTTTGGGAGGTCCTCCCCATAAATATCTGCAAAACTAACTCATTACCCGCCTTCAAATCCCTCCTCAACACTTGACAACAGTTAGGCTGCTGGTGTGCAGAGACCACTATCTACCATGCTCATGTCTCATTGTGTCCTTGTATGCCCCCATCTGTCTATATCCACCTGCTGTCTCTTGTCTTATATTTAGACAGGGGCAGGGATCATCAGTTTGTTCTGTGTCAACGCCTAGCACAATGGGGTCCTGGTCTCTGGCTCGGACCCATAGGTGCTACGGTAATACAAATAATAATAAAATAATTTATAATGGAACATCAACTGTTTCATTTTGCACCATTCCGGTGATTAGAATGAACCTTACATTAGATTCACTGTGTTATCACCAGTGAAGAAGCCATTGGTGGCTTGAGGGGGCCTTGTCCAGTCATAAATAATTTTGGATCTAACATATTTTGAGTTATAGCTACTTATCTTATTTCAGCTGGATTGCTAAATTCATAAAGAGCCACTATTGGCCATCTTTGGGGAGGGTATCGAAGATCTGTAACCTCTGCAAGCCAAATATATCTGTTACCTGGTTTGTCCCTTTCTGCAAGGGGCATTTTGCAAAACTGGAAGGGAGCAGGACTCCAGTGACCCAATGATATTGTACAATCCTGATCCTGATGAATCTAAAGAGTTAAATGCCAAGCCAGTTAATTCACTGAGAGCTGGTGATCCATTTCTAATCTGGCTGTCACTTTAGAATGTGTCCGACAGCATGGCACCTAGGTGTCTCTCCTTATTCAACTAATATCCAATACAGAATAGGCGCTCTACTTGCAAAGAAGGCTGAGGGCAAGATAGCATCATAGATCCATTAGGGACTATTAGAATTTGTTTTCAAAATATATTTTATTAGCTCTATTAGCAGGGAGGGATACTTGGTTGGTTTCAGTGAAACACTTTGCACAGAAACTACAGTCATGATATCAATCGTCATGTGTTGTTTTTCTTCTAGCACTACTAATTTATCCCTTTTCTCTTACTGATGGGAGTGAATTGAACTCCCAATTCTGCTGTTTTTCACACATTACACATTATAACCAATGAAAATAAATTTTAAAAATCAAAAATTTCCTTGGACTCATTTATTTTAAAACGTCCCAATTTGCATTAACCCCTGCAGTTTTTAATACCTCTCTTTCCTACCACCAGATTCTGTGGATAGCACCAGATTCTGAGGCCTCTCTGAATAGTCTTGTTGATTTCAGTAGGAACATTCAGGGAGCAAGGTCTGAGTTAGGAGAGAAGACTCAGGTGCCTAATTTCAAAGCATCTCTCCATACCAGCCATTTGATAGATTTGGGCTGAGAGTTCCCCTTTTTAATTTTATTTATGATTAAGCTTCATGGTTGAGGGATATTCATAAATGGTTTATGGTAATTTACCAACCCACTTGGGTGAATATTGAATCTTGTATGTTGCATGGTATGCCAATTTCCCATCTGTTGTATCTGAATAATATACAAAATAGACACCACTACTTGTGTAATCCCTTTTACTACCAAATCAGTATACTGTACATATGGTGCTGCTTGGCCCACAAACATTTACTGTAGGCTTATTTGAATAATTGCCTCCAGATACTTCCCTTCTTTCTTGCTGCCCTGGGCCTTGATCCTGCAAACACACGAGTAGTTTACACCTGTGAGCAATCCCAGTGATTTCAAGGTAAAGTTACTCAAGTTTAAATAAAAACAACGAGGAGTCCTTGTGGCACCTTAGAGACTAACAAATTTATTTGGGCATAAATGTTTGCATTTGCAGAATCAGGGACTGTCTTCTCTGGCATTTTTCATTCTTGGTAGAGGAGGTGTTTGAGTTGTTGAGAATTCATTCCACTCTGGGACAATTTGTTCCCTTTTAACACCCACAATCTAACTGTTGGTTGCTCCAGAATGTTCCATTATTTTGTTTTCCTTCTCCGGCGTTTGATTCCCATAGATTTTTGCAAGAATTACAGCCCACCAGAGTCTCTCGCTGGAAGTTTGATTGGGAGACCTATCTCTATGAAAGCTCATGTCTCATTTGTCTTCCCCTGATGGCTGCAAGCACAGCTTTGTCAGACTATTTTGCAAACAGTTCATTTGTAGGATGTGGGCCTTTCCTGCGTTAGCAAACTTTCTGCAAACTGGTTGGGTTTTTACACATTCGTTGGTTCTTCGTGATTGTTCGAGACGTTTTTTTCAAATGTTGTTGGGGCTGGATTCTGACAAGCTGTTCATAGTGAATGCTCATTTGAATAGCCCATATCTGAACTTTCTAGTCTGTCTGATTTGTCAGTTAAGTCACACGGTGTAGTTTCTGTTCCCTCATTGGATGACCTAACTTTTATAAGGAGTGGTGTGTGAAGAAAATATTTGAGTGCTGAATTGGTCATGGAGAGGGTGTGGAGTACTTTAGGGAGAAAGGAGACAAACATAGGACATAAGGAGGCCTGGGAAATCTTTAGGACATTTAAAATCTTTTGTACAAGAAACAGCATTACATGTGGCTACATACATGGAACCCAGATTTAAAACTAGCTGGATCCCTTTATGCTTCAGGGAATTTTTGGAGATACAGGTCTCAGGTACTTTCTATGATGACACACGTGCATATGTTTGCAATTCTGTTTTCTATGCTTAATACCCACGAAGCCTATATGCATCCAGCCATAAATAGCTACAGTCATTAGAAATCTAGCACGTGAAGCAAATGATTGTGGTAGGTAGATAAAGAACTAGAGAAACAACACTAACATCAGGGATACAGGGACATTGTACAGAGATGTACATGTTAATGTTTCTTAGGAAGCGACTATGGTTCCTGTGAGGAATTTATGTTTACTATGCAGATAAAATCACTCAGATCCGGATGGAGTTTTTTGCATCCACCGGTTCAGGAAAATGACTCCAAGGGACAAACTCAGTATTGTCATTCCTGGAATTTTGGCTAGTGGCACTCAAATGTAATAAAGTGTTGGTGTTGACCATTATTTTTAAATCGGGTTCAAAATGTAAGCGTCTTGTTAGACCTGGGGTGGCTGTCAGCTGTTCATGGGGCAGCTGTGGTGAAGAGCATATTTTTTCCACTTCCAGCTACGAAGACAAGTGGGACCTTTTCTTTCTGATGTGGCCCTTACTAGACTAACCCATGCCTTTGTCACCCAAGATTAGGCTACTGCATGAAATTACACTATTCGCCAACCCCCTTTTTAAGCAGAACTTTCCAGGGAGAGCCCTGCAATCTACACAGGGTGACTGTGGGCTTATGGGTGGAATTCTGGTGCTGGATTGGACCTTTGAATCCCTCAGTGTGAAACAGTTTTGGGTCTGGGGGCAGGGGTAGCTCAGTGGCTTGAGTATTGGCCTCCTAAACCCAGGGTTGTGAGCTCAATCCTTGAGGGGGTCATTTAGGGAACTGGGGTTAAAAAAAAACAAAAAGAAAAAAAACTGTCTGGGGATTTGTCCTGCTTCAAGCGGGGGGGTTGGACTAGATGATCTCCTGAGGTCCCTTCCAACCCTGGTATTCTATGATACCCTAGAGACCTCCTCCCTCTGCATTGCTACAGCTGGGATCAGCAGAAGTATTGAGCTGGAGATAGGTGACAGAGAACTACCAACAGGACTGTCTTTGTGAGGGTTCCTGAACTCTAGAACCCACTCCTACCCCTGTCTGCCATAGCCCCGGATTTGTCAACCTTCCAGACAAGGGGATGGAATGAGGGTGGGTTGGGGTGCTTGTTGGTCATGATACAATAAAGTCATTGTTTGGGAGTGGATTGTGGTTTAGTGCAACTGCTGTTTACTGTGTTGTTTTAAACACCAGAAGAGGCTCTTGGACAATGGCATGGGAACTGTTCCAATGCCCGCTGAAGTCCATGGAAAAACTCCTGTTGACGTTGATGGATCAAACCGCTGTTATGTAGGTATGTTTTGAAAATAAAAACAAACACATATTAATAAATCTGACAACTCTCTGATTTATAATAGGGCAGAGATGCCTTTGCTTTAGGTAAGTGGAGAAGAGTAATTAAAGGAAATAATAATCCTGTGTTTGTTTAATTGAAAATTCCTCCAGGAAGAATGAAACAGTTTTAGGTAAATGATTTTACCAATGTGTTAAAAATACATTTGTGTTCTATCATAGATTCTTGGAGGCAGATGATACTGCCTGGAGGGAAGTACTGACTTGTAAACATTACACAGCAAACATTTTTATCAAGGTGGGTTTTCCTTGTACATGGGAAGAGAGAAAACTAAGGGACTTAATTTCTCAGGGCTTTGGCAGAGGTCTATAGGGGATCTTTGTGGTTGTTGATGGAAAAGGTGGATGTTGTGGCAATGGGTAGGAGTAGATTTTTTGGAGGTAGTGAGAAATAAAATGGGTAGGATTTTCAAAAGCTCTTGATGTTGGCCTAACTTTGCACCCATTGACATCAATTGTTAAACTCCCATTGACTTTAACAGGAGTAGAATTAGGGCAATGTTGAGAACTTTTGAAAATCCCAACCTACATTTTCAGTGTTGATGGTTTTTTGGAGCATGACCAAAAATTAGTAGATTAGAAAATTTAGGACTATATTTTTAAAGATGCCTTAACCCAATCTCCAACTTTTCATACCGAATTTTTCATTTTAATCAGTTCTGGCACATATTATTGCAGAGGTGCATAATTGGCTGTGGAAATGATACTATTTAAATGTGTAACTACCTAATTTGTGCCGTAAATCTTGTATTTAAAGGTCTAAAAGTCATTATCTCTATTCACAGCCACTGCCCGTAGCAAAATTGTGGGCTGTTCTTAAAAAGGTGTCCTTTAAATTCTAAATTGAAATGTGTTTTTTATTCTTCGTGGCCTGGGGTAGAATCTATTACTATTTTTAGTATGTTACCAAGCAATTATTGGGATAAGTCCTGAGATAAAGCAGGCATGGTAGTGGCCAAACATACATTTCATTCCTTAATGGGCCATTTACTTATTACCCAGCAGTTATGCCATATGTCCCCGGGGCTGACACTTTATATTTCAGAAGCAAATAGCTTACATGTTTCTTGGTAACACTTCAATTCAGATAACACCACAAATATTTCTAAATGGTCTTTTCACATTCTTTTGGTTTTTCATATTACAGCAATTTGCTTATATGGGCAGAAACTCATACACTTGTACTTGTTTGATTAGTATTAAAGGTAACATGCTTTTAACCAGGCAAAAGGTGCCATTTTGGTGTCTCTGGATCTGTGGTTAAGCTGGCACTACATTTCTTTATATGTTTTAATACCTTACTGTTCATACCTGTGATATAATGTTACATTTGATCCCAGGCCATTAATGCTGATCTACTACACCTGTAACCAGACAAATTGGCAATGACCTTGCATTAATCATGAGCTGAGGTGCCATAACACACATTTCATTTTCTTGCACCATGCCAGATTCCCAGTGACCAGAGCTGTGACTTTTTGTGCACCTCAGTACTAATTTAGTAGATGAGAGGTCAGAGCATTGCTACTAAACACAAGTTACTTGGGTGCCTTTAGAGTGTATTTCCAAAAGTTCTGAGGTTCAAGTTCTGGTCAGTTTATTCTTAACTTTGAATGTCCTGGGTTTCTAGTGTCTTTTTTTTATGTATCTACAACCTTCTTGTTAGGTTCTGAATAGAGCTGGTTGAAAAAACAGTATCAAAGATGGAAAATTTTTCAAAAAGTTTTTTAATTTTAAAAAGTCAGAATTTTGAGGAAATTATTCGTTTGTTGAAAAATTGTGACCAACTCTGTAGATGGTAAAAAAAACCAAAAACCTAAAACTATCTATAACAACTTTCACTGAACATTTTTAGGTGGTTTTCCCCCCCTTTTATTGAAAATTGAATTTTTGATGGAAAATTTTGATGAGGGCTTGAAATCTAGAAAATTTCAATCAGCTTTTTTTTTTTAACCTTTAAGTTACTGAGATGTGTGGTCAACCTTAACTCCAGTTTAATGTAGATTTTTTTTCTCAGAACATATAAATAAATATGAGACAGTGTCTAGGGTGGATGGAAGGGTAACCCCTCTTTTCTGTCAGAGAGATCCCAGAGGGCTGTGTTGGAAACTTCTCATCCTTTTCAAGTTGTTTTCTCCCACCGAGTTCATTCTTACCATGTATATTGTTCAAAATCTGTGTGAAGTCACTGAAAGGAGGCAGTAAGGCTGAATTGGCTATCTTTGATGTGTGCCAAAGAAACTCAGCTCTATGCCTCCTTTTCATCCATAGGTCTTTTTATCACATTGTAGACATACCCACTATGGCAAGCACCTACAGACAATCAGAATATGGCTTTGCACCGACTTACTGAGTTTTAATCTCTCATCTAGCGAGGGGTGGGGACTGGATTAGTGACTCTTTGCTCATTCCTACTAGTAGAATTCTTCACGTAATTTCTCATGAAGGAAACCTTAAAAAAATATATATAATGCCAAAAACTAAGCAGTCTTGCATTATGGAACAGCACATAATTTTTCCAGAAAGTTAAAGCACTTAGTTACATTTCTTAAGGGGAGTTATGAGGATTGATTTAGTTATTACTTGCACAGTGCTTTGATCATATAGAGGGCTATAAACAGTGCTCCCTATTAGAAGTAGTATAATAAACACACTGTATAAGTCACAACACTATCAGGCTTTCCATTGTAAATATTTTGTATGAATGGTCAGGATAGTTCTGTGCTAGGACTGATGTAGAATAAGTCATCTTCCTTGACCATGTTACCCTCATCTTTGAAACCTTCCACTCCGTTTCATGTTTCCCATCTGTTATCCCACCAAAGCTTCTTGTCACCATCTTCAAAGTTCTACCTAACTCTACTCTTCCCAACTCATCCTCTCTTGTCAAGGTTTCTCCCCATCCAGTCATCTCTGCCAATGCTCCCAGCCTTGCCTATTCACTGAAAGACAGTCACTGACTTCAATGGGCTTCGGATCGGGCCCCAAATAGCAGGGGGTTGTTAGCAGAAAGCCTGAACTGAGTGATAAACCCTACACAAATGGTTAGGCTCAGACATATTTCAGGTGTTATGCCCATGCGTGGGTAGAAAGGCAGACTCTGAGATAACCAGTGCCTACTTCATTTAGGGCTTTAAAAATATGTAACCAATGTCTTCAATTTCATCTGCAACTGACTTGGCAGCCAGTTCAGAGCATGGAGCACAGGTGTGGTAAGCTCTTGCCAGTTTGTCTTGCTCAGAAGATGGCCAGCAATGTGTTGCACTAGATTAAACTTTAAAATGGCCTTCAAGGGTAGCCCAAGGTATAGCCTCTTTCACTAGATTAGCTTGGAGGTGGTAAAGACAAAGATAACCACGTCATGGTCCACATCTAAAAGGAAAGGATGTGAGCTCTTGGGCACATGACTTGGGCTCACGGGGCTATAAGATTGCAGTGTAGACATTCCAGCTTGGGGTAGAACCTGGACTCTGATCCCCGCAAGGAGGGAGGGTCTCAGAGCCCAGCCTCCAGCCCGAGCCCGAATAGCTACATTGCTATTTTTAGTCCCACAGCCCAAGCCTAGCGAGTCTAAGTCAGCTGACCAAGGCTCTGAGACTCAAAGCCATGCATTTTTCATTGCAGTGGAGACGTACCCAGAGAGACAACAAAGAGTTGAGACCTGATAGGTCTAAATCTCACTCCATACCCAGCCTTCCCTAACCTTATTTCAGAGAATTCAAAGCCTGGCCTTCCAAGGTTGGATTAATTGAGGAGTAAGGGGTAGCTAGTCAGAGGTCTTTGTAATTGTTCCTTTTCCTAAATGCCCAGTTCTTTGACTGCTAGGGAGACTACAATTAAGGTGCATTGAAGTCAATGTCAGGATTCCTGGTGACTTCAAGGGCTTTGGATGAGGCCTGTCAAGAATGAACGGAAGGAATTGTAACCTTCTTCCAATCTCTACCAGTGACTAGGGTACCATCCATCAGCATTGCAGAACCATTCCCTTTAGTTATGCTCAGTTGAGTCTTGGCCCATGATGTAGCTTGTCATCCCATGCTACTCACGTGGATGGGTCTAACCCACCAAATCTATTCCCTTGAAGCAGCACAGCTACACAAATTTGGCACAATGACTCAAGGATGGTCTTCATGGACAGTAGAACATCCACAAAACAGCAGGTATAACCAAACCGGTGGAGACAAGTGCTGTGTCAAGGGTGTTCATGGTTACGGAAGATCACCGAATAAAATCTTTATGCCCCTAGATACTGGGTACCAGTCATTCTGCAGCTCTCAAGAGATCTATATGTTATTGTGACAAGAAAACAGTTTAAAAATTCAGTTCATTCCATCACTCAGACCACAGAGAATTTCATGCAGATTTTGGGGGCGGGAGGAGCATTTCATTGCTGATCGCTCAATTTCTTTTCAAGATTCTGCGCTTGCCTGAAGTGGTGTATGTATACATTTCAGCAAATGTGTACTTTGTCTTCAAATGAACAGCTTTCAAAATGAACTTTGGTTAAGCTCCCTTTTATTTTTATCTTTTATTCGCCTACAATGCCAGCTGAGGTTACCCATCTCCCAACAGCTACCAAATGGACTTGTAATTGTAAGGCTCGGTGATTTAATTAGACTCATTCTAAACACTCACATTTTTATCAATTAGTTAATGGGCTAAAGAGAGTCTTATTGTTGGAGCCAGGTCATTTGGAAGCCAGCGCCTTCGCGAGGGCAAGAAGCTGAAGAACAGCAGCGTTAATATCTGTAATTAACCTCACGAGTCCTGGGCTGTTCAATTAGGAATGACCCCCCCTCACACACACACTTCATCCATATGCCTTTCGTCGGATAGGTTTTTAATGTGAAATAATTGTTACCGAAAACTGAACCAACAATAGCTTCTTTTTAAAAAAAAATAGTCACAAAAACCAAAAGCACAGTCTTCAGCCATGTGCCTGGGAGCTATTTATTAAAGCATAGTTAGGTCACAGCTTCCCTACAAATAATCATTCTGGATTTTTAAAGATTAACAAAGCTTTTGGTAACAGATATTGCGGAATCTTTTCAAACTGATCCTCATCTTGTAAGACGTGGCTGTGCCTTTTTAAATGCCATCTTCCCTCCTTTAAAAACAAACAAAAAGTCCAAGCTTTGATTACTTTTTGCAATTCGTTGCAAGTGATTTCTGTACTTTTGAGAATCCAAGTAATCGGACGGTCTTTTTTCTGGGGAAGGTTTGTCTAATTTACATGCATCTGCAATAAATTAGTATGGAACAGTCTATGAATGTGTTTACAGTATGTCAAATGTGTGTGTGTTTATATGTAAATATATCCACATACATACACAAACATATGAGATCTAATAATATACTGCCAAAATATTCGCTTTTTCTCTTTCAGAGTATATCAAATTCAAGTTTTGATTACTCTTTGCAGCTTTGTGTGTGTGATTTCTGTGCTTTTGAGACTCCAATTCATCTGTTTTGCTGGTAGAGGTTATATCATGACCGTATATATATATGTGTGTATGTATGTGTGTGTGTATATATATATGTGTGTGTATGTATGTGTGTGTGTATATATATATGTGTGTGTATGTATGTGTGTGTGTGTATATATATATATATATATATATATGAATACACACGTATACATAAACCCACATACATATATGATACAATAGTTCATGACATGCTGAAAAAATATTCACGGTGTGTGTGTAGCATAGGTAGTACCTACATACACAGCACACGCACACACTCTTCTTCCTGTATTTACGTTATCCGCTATTTTGTAACAATGTCATAATCCATTTGCAACTTATTAATATTTATTACCAGTTGCTGTTTACCGATAAATTACAGAACAGAAACACAGATATAGTTTTTAAAAGCTGTTAATTGTATTCATTTGAAAGGGAATAAAACCAATTGGTTAGAAACATTCAAGCACAGAACAGATCACATCTGCATGACCAGTTTTAGTTTATATAAATAAAAATATCTATTGGAATATTTCTAGGTTCTCGGTTATAGGATAGAGCACTGGACTGGGATCAGGCCACCTGGATTCTATTCCTGGCTTGGCTATTGGTCTGCTGGGTGACCTCAGGCAATTCACATCCCTGCTCTGTGCCTCATTTTCCCCACAATCCTTCTTGAATTGTGGGCATGAGACCAAGACACAGTATTCCAGCAGTGGTACCACCTGTTCCAAATACAGAGGTAAAATAACCTCCCTTCTCCTACTCAAGATTCCCCTGTTTATACAGTCAAGCATCACATTAGCCCTTTTGGTCACAGCATCGCACTGGGAGCTGATGTTCAGCCCATTTTCCACCCGAGTCCCAAATCTTTTACAGAGTCACTGCTTCCCAGGATACAGTCCCCCATCCTGTAAGCAATGCCTACATTCTTTGCGCCCAGTTTACCAAGTGACCCAGATCACTCTGAATGAGTGACCTGTCCTCGTCATTATTTACCACTCCACCAATTTTTGTGTCAGCTGCAAATTTTATCCGTGATGATTTTATGTTTTCTTCCAGCTCACTGATAAAAATGTTAAATAGCGTACGGCCGAGAACCTATCCCTGCAGAACCTCACTGAAAATACACCTGCTCGGTGATGATTCCTCATTTACAATTACACGTTGAGACCTATCAGTTAGCCAGCTTTTAATCTATTGTGTGCGGTGTTGATTTTATATTGTTCTAATGCACAGTATTATTATTATTAATCCTTGGTGAGTAAAAACCTCACTTCTTCGGATGCATCCGAAGAAGTGAGGTTTTTACTCACGAAAGCTTATGCCCAAATAAATCTGTTAGTCTTTAAGGTGCCACCAGACTCCTTGTTGTTTTTGTAGATACAGACTAACACGGCTACCCCCTGATACTTGACATATTATTAATCCTGTATTCCTTGTGCAACTAAGGCCTTGATCCAATGAACACATTGAATTTTATGCACACGCTTAACCCTAAAAGCATCTGAGTAGTTCCACTGAAGCCACTGCAACTGCTCAGGTGCAAAAGGTTACACAACCCTGTAAGGGCTTGCAGGATTGGAGCCTCAGAGTCTGATTTTGCCACCTTTACTCACCTGGAGTAATACCTATGCAGGCTGTCCTACTGAAGTCATTGGGTTACTCTAATAGGGCCAGAGTTTGATAGCCCTACTTCGGTTGAATAGCCAGTGGGACCATGTGTGGAGTAAAGTGTTATTTGGTACATAAAGGGATCAGAATTGGGCCCATAGTAAAGCGCTACTCAGCATACATAATGGTGGCAGAATTCAGCCCTAAACCACCATTGAGTTCAGTAAGAGGAATACAGAATTGGGGCCGCAATCTGTATTAAACCGTATCATCAGCCTGCTCCCACTCCCACTGAAGGGAGTGGCAAAACTCCCACTGATCAGTGGAAGCAGAATCGGGCCCCTTCACACAGAATTCTTCCCGTTGCACGACTCTTGGCAGATTTAAAAATAATGGGTACAAAATGAAGCAGCAATAAATAACTAATATTGTAATACAGCACAAGCATCCATGCTCCGTTCCTTCTTTTTTTTTTTTAACAGTTATCTTTTTTTTTTTTTTTAACAAAGCAAAAGAAAGGGGGTAAATTGTTGTGTAAAAATATGTGAAAATCATAGTAGTCCTGAAAAGAATGTTTTTCTTCTGTCTGGCTGTTACAAAAACAGTTGACTACTGCGAGGTAAAGAGCAAATTTGCAAGAAAGGGCATAATACAATAGCAGTGGTGATTGTTAGATGGAATGGTGGGGCTTTGTTATTTAAGAAACTTCACTGTAATTTAAAAACGTTATTTATAATAGTAATAATGGCAGCCAAATCTTTCCTCCCGTTTAATTTAATACACAACCAGTTTAAATCAAAGACTACAAAAGCAGCTCGGAACAGTACAATTTCCTACTGTAATAGCATATATGTATCTAAGCATCTGACGAGCAGTAGTCTACATTTCTTTATTGTTATAGTCAACAATTATATCGGTGCATGCTTTGCAGAGACGATGCTCTGGTGCGCTTCATAAATGCAGTCTTTGTTTCCTTAATTATTAGGCAGACAGTTCATTCTGTACAATGTCCAAGTTCCAGACAGGTGGAATAAGGAGGTGGCATCTGTCTAAATATTGAATGCCACGCTTCCCCCATCTGCTGTAATAACAGTGCGAGGCTGCTTGGCTTCAGTTATCCTATTCTGCATACAACTAGTCAGCCATATGCCCTAGATGCTGCACGTGCCACCAGAGTGACATGGCCTGCAATGCAGCCCCCGAGCTAGTCACCGTACAAGTGGGAAAGAGACGAGAAGCGGGGTTGAAGGTCAGGCACGTGCTGGAATCAGCAGGTGACAGTCAATACAGCTACTGAGATCCGCTGAAAGAACCAATAGAAAAGGCCTTCAAAGTCAATTGACAGAATGGAGCACGCTGCCAATCAAATTTTACAGGGCATACCTTCCAGGCTAGGCAAATAAGAAGATTTAGAGCACATGGCAGTTCATCGTTTATAATCCTGTCTTAGCCCAGCATGGCTTAGTGATAGTTCTGTGACAGATGATGAGCACATGACAGCTGGGGGATCTTATACAAACTCATACAGTAAAATTAAAATTAAATTAGTGACACACTTGTACACATTAGTTGTGCAACAGTTATGCAATCTGTTCAAGACCCTTAACGTAAACCATCTCTGATTTAAATAATTTTAAACCAGTGCAAAGTAGGTGGTGTTTTGGTTGTATTTCCTCCTCCGAAGGAATGCAGCATTTACACACATTTAGCTTTAAAACAGTTGTAGCCTTTTCTTCTCTTTCCTGACGTTTCTTCATGGCAAGTGACAGAAAGAATGCAATGATTTTTTTTTCTTCCGAATGATGCACTGGTAAGAGAGCTTTGTAGGCAATCCAGCAGAGCTCATAATTTAATTATATGTTTTCATTTAATATATAATTAAAACAGATTGTGGTTTTTTAAAAAAAAAGTATGGAAAGGGAGCCCAAAAGATTTGAATGTTTTAGACACAAGAGTATAATAAACTGGCTGTGCTGAGGCTCTTTAATCTGTTAATCTTGTTACTATCTTATATGTTTGTGGATCTGAAAGAAAGAGAAGCAACCATTCAACTCTTGACATTAGCTCCACAGTCCTAAAAGACGGAGCTTTAAATCTTGGGCAGGGTGGCCGATCCGGATTTCACCACTACTACTTCTACACCAGTGTAACCTCCCGACTTCAGGGGAGTTACCCTTGATTTACATTGGTGTAAGTAAAAAACAGGGCCTGAAATCATTTTCTGAAGGTTTCCCTATCGATTGGTAACGTATCTGGTTTGATTCTTTTCCACCCCTCAGCACCTGTCAGTTGATGAAAACACAGCAAAGTCATTAGACACGTTCTGGTGCCTTGACTGAAATTTGCACAGGTTGCTATAATGCCAAACTACCAAAAAAAAACCCCCAAAAAAACAGATCTACCTGCAGCATGCAGAGCGCAGGAAGGAGGAAAAAACAGGCTTATTTTTCTTCCACTGGCAAATAAAGAAATACGAATTTTTTGTGAAGGTGTGGGATAGTATCACAATGGCAAAACTTACGTCCGGGAAAGGTAATTCATTCTACAAATGATTGCGTTCCTTGGGCCCCTTTTCTTGAAATCATGGAGGATAAATCCACAGCAGCCAAACAAATATTGCTAGAGGTCATCTGCTCCCCCCCACCCCCCACTACAAGGACTAGCCCCAGTCCTGCTGACACTTATGCATTTGCTCAATAGAGTTGGTGTTCAAAAACGACACTTTTTTCATGGAAAAGTTCATATTCCCTTTTTTTCCACAGAAAATTTTGGAAATTCAATTTTTTTCTCCCAGAAATAATGCTTAACTTTACTCATATGAGTAATCCCATTAAAGCCAATGGGAATACTCACCTACTTAAAGTTAAGCAATTGCTTAAGTATTTGCAGCACCTGGGCACAGGCATTTATGGCTAGATGCACCTATATGTAATGGAACTAAGTGCTGTTATTTTTTATTTATTTTATTATGATTTTATTTATTAATGTATTATTTGCTTATAATAGCATGTGCTGGGTGTTTTCCAGATGCACTCAAGAAATGATGTTCCAAGGAGCTCATGTTCTAAGGACAGGCAGCTAAATAGGCAGATTAGGACAAGGGGGACAACAATAGGCAGTTTATATACAAGCCAGCTTGATTCGCTATTTTGTAAGCAGTGCAAGATTCCCTTCTTAGGTTTGTAATGTACCAGCTAGTCCTGCCCCTTCCCTTCCTAAGCTCTGTCTGGAACCAGGCTCATACTGGGAAGCTACATCCCCTGTATTTATTTGTTGTTTGTTTTTAAGCTTGTGATTTTTCTTTGCATTGTTAAAAAGCTAATTAAAAGTGAAATAATCCCAAAATTGGAAGCTCTCCATTTTGAACTCTCCTCTGTCCCCCAACCTCTCCTCATCCAGGCCAGTGCCATGTTTCTAGTGGGTCCTCCAGCCTCTCTTGGCTGGCTGGCCACCATCAGAAACTCTTCCCTCCTGATCATTCTTTCCCTTCTCCATCTCCACTGACAATTCCCTTCTCCTTGTCTCTCAGGCCTGCAGCCTTGGTGAGCTCCTCTTTCCTTCCCCCACCACGCCCAGACTCTCACTAAATCCTCATGCTTCTTTCTCTTTAATATCACAAAAATCCACCCCTTCTTCTCTGTTCTCACTGCTAAAATCCTACACAGAGATCAAACCTCTGCTCAGCACCGGGCCAACTGCTAGCGCCAGGCACTGGGATTCTCTCTTGAGAACTGTGACCTTCTCCAGCATCCTCGTCTCTCCTCTCTCCCCACGTTGGTCAGTACAAAATGCCCCTGCCTCTGCTTCAGCTCTGGTACTCTCCTCCTCTAATCTCTCCATTGGGTTCCCCTTCTCTCACTGCATCAAATTTAAACTCATGACTCTCACCTCTGAGGCTATTTTACCCTCACCAATATCTCTGCTCTCATCTCACCTCATTCTCCATCCCGACCCGTCCTTTTGCCTCCTTACTACCTTCATCTCCCTTTCCAATGGTCTCCTCCTACTTCATTGCTCTTCTATGTTACCACTAAACTAATGCCATCAGGCCAAAGGAATCAGGATCCTTCCCTGAGGTGGCCTTGCCTACAGGACTTGAATTTCTAAGGCCACATTTAAAACAAAAAGTTCCTTGGAGTCAAATTTTGTTGTCATTTACATCAATGTAAATCCAAAGTGACCTCACTAACTTCAGTTGCTCTTTATTTGGAATAACAGAGCAGGATTTTGCTCATGGTGTCTTTAGGCCTTGTCTAGACCAGGATTTCAAGGTGTGATGTTGGCATATGTTAAGTAGCATGTTCTCGCTAATACACTTGAAAAGTCTAATGCAGACAAGATGTCCCAGCTCTAACATTCATTAAATTGGTTGAGGAAAAGATAGCGGGGAACCTGGTACTGTGGAAATCAATGCAACTACTCATGCACTTAAAGTTAAATATGTGGTTAAGTGGTTTGGTGGATCAGGGCTTTGCTTACAGTATGTTCATTTATAATATATATTATAAAAAACTACATCCAGACACAAAGCAGTTAACCAGATGTGTATGTACTAAAAGCATAGATTTTAAACTCTTTGGGGCAGGGACTAGTTTTTTCTTTTGGTTTATACCACACCTGGTACAATAGGACCCTAGGCACTAAATACTGCTGCTACTACTAATAAAATCATTAGTGTGGTATTTTATTTCTATGCTCTGAGGCATGCTTTCTTGTTTAAAAGAATGTGTAAGGAAATGCAGGTCCTCCCCCAAAGACATCACAATCTTTTACTAGAGTCGATCGGATAAATCTTATAAATATTTGTTGGAAACGGAAGTATTTTTTCCACCATATAAATATTGACTGCTGTTTTTCTTGCTAGTCAGCCAGTTCTAACTGTAACCCTCATCCTTCCCATGCTTGCCCTTCCCCCGAGCTAAGCGACCATATGCCATCTGAGGATGGGCCCAGCATAGTACAGCTCTACCCTTCCCTTCTCTCTGCCCCCGACACACCTCTCTTTTTTGAGCTGCCCCCTACACTTTCATCTGCGTGGTGCCAAGAGGCCGATCGTCACTGAGATTCTGGCCCAGGGTGTTTTGAAACATCACCAAAGCACTGGTTTCCGAGTGCACTTTTTTTTTTTAAAAAGATGTGTTTGATTTTGTACTGATGAGCAACTTTGTTTTAAAAACCGGCATCCTACTCACCCCCTGCCCCGTATAAATACTAACGCCTCCTGTTGATTTAAATGGGAGATTTGGGTTTCTTGTGAAGGGTGAGGAGAAGGGGCTCAGTACTGGTGTGGACACTTAGATCTGTGTGACTTTACGTTCCATCTGAGATTGTGGCACTTCTCTACAGAACTTCAGCATTATTGGGAGAGGCAGTTTTGTTCCCAGGAGCCATGTCTGGCAATGCAAAATTAAAGAGATGGAATTGTATGTGTTTATTCCCATCTGTGCAGATTTAGACACTGCTGATTAAAATAGGTTTCAGAGTGGTAGCCAGGTTAGTCTGTATCAGCAAAAATAACGAGGAGTCCTTGTGGCACCTTAGAGTCTAACAAATTTATTTGGGCATAAGCTTTTGTGGGCTAAAACCCACTTTATCGGATGCATGGAGTGAAAAATACAGTAAGCAGAATATATATTATAGCACATGAAAAGATGGGAGTTGCCTTACCAAGTGGGGGTCAGTGCTAATGAGCTAATTCAGTTAAGGCGAAAGTGGCCTATTTTCAACAGTTGACAAGAAGGGGTGAATACCAAGGGAGGGAAAATTACTTTTGTAGTGCTAACGAGGCCAATGCAATCAAGGTGGCACATTTCCAACTTGACAAGAAGATGTGAGTATTGGCAGAAGGAAAATTACTTTTTGTAGTGACCCATCCACTCCCAGTCTTTATTCAGGCCTAATTTGATGGTGTCCAGTTTGCAAATTAATTCCAGTTCTGCAGTTTCTCATTGGAGTCTGTTTTTGAAGTTTTGTTGTTGTTGAAGAATTGCTACTTTTAAGTCTGTTATTGCGTGTCCAGGGAGATTGAAGTGTTCTCCTACTGGTTTTTGAATGTTACAGTTCTTGATGTCTGATTTGTGTCCATTTATTCTTTTGCGTAGAGACTGTCCAGTTTGGCCGATGTACATGGCAGAGGGGCATTGCTGGCACATGATGACATACTTGGTAAGGCAACTCCCATCTTTTCATGTGCTATAATATATATACTCTGCTTACTGTATTTTTCACTCCATGCATCTGATGAAGTGGGTTTTAGTCCACAAAAGCTTATGCCCAAATAAATGTGTTAGTCTCTAAGGTGCCACAAGGATGCCTCGTTGTTTTTGCTGATTAAAATAGGTTCTCAATTATATACATACACAACCCTGTTGTGGCAAAAGGGGGAATTTTCATCTTTTATAGTGTGACATCTCTCAGCAAGTGTTGCTGCATCAATGTGCTTTTTAGAAGACCACTGCAAAACAGAGAGAGAGAGAGGAAGAATGGAAGGTAACAATAATCACAGAAGATGGTCTGAAGCCTGGGCAGCTGCCAACATACCAAAAAAAAAAAATCTAATTGACGACCCCACTGTGCAAGTGCTGGGCTTCTCCTCCCCACAGAGTATAGGGACAGCTTGAAACCATATCCACACGCATCACTGAAGATGCACATACTTACTCCATATATGGAAAGCGAGGGAATCGCTGAACTGCGACTCTGGTGTGGTGCAAACTATCAAACACATCACAGATAATTGCCCAATCCATGGAATTGATGTTTCATGGTTTCTGTATGTATATATATCTTCTTACTATATGTTCCATTCTATGCATCTGATGAAGTGGGCTGTAGACCACGAAAGCTTATGCTCAAATAAATTCATTAGTCTCTAAGGTGCCACAAGGACTCCTGTTCTTTTTGCCCAATCCATGCTTATCCTAGAAGTGTAGCAGCCATTCACATGGTACTCACTCCCTCTGCTCTGGACTGGATAAGAGACTTTAAGATCCAACTGTAGTCATGCCCTTGTTTTCAATGTTCCACTATTGTCATATGAAAGAGAAGAAGGGAGAAAGAGAGCTGTATCTTCTGGACATTCTCAGGAGGAAAGACTCCAAAGACTTATGAAGAAGCGTATTAAGAGAGGAAGCTTACCCCAGTTAACTGCAATGAGCACAATAGCAGATATACCCTGAAAAGAGAGAAGACCCAGAACTATTCCCGGTACCACTGTGGGTCAGGTTAATTAGGGGGAGATTTTCAAAAGCATGATGATCAGTTAGTCACCCAACTCCCATTGAAAGTCAAAGATAGTTTTGCTCCTATGTTTCAAGTGTGCCTTTGAAAAAGTAAGCTTTATGGTTTATTTAAATGATCCATCTGTATAATTCCAAAAGTCAGTTTTTCTGTTCCATTCCACTTCTACTGAAAGATAAACATCTTGCCTTTCCTGGTTAGCAGGAATGGTCAGTGATCTGGTTAATAATATTTAATGTTTTTCACATTCAAAACACTTTACAAACATCATCTAATCTTCAGAAACTCCCTGTGAGGTAGATAAGTATGATTGTCCTCATTTTGCAGATGGGGAAACCAAGGCAGAAAGAGGTTAGGTGACTTATCTAAGGTGACCAAAGGAGTTCAGTGTCAGAGACGGGAATAGAACACAAGACTTCCAGAAGTTGGGCCACACTTCTCTTGCCTGTCTCTGATGAATGTGAAATAATCCATTGCTTGATATATTGTCGCAGTAATTTCTCAGCATGGAAAGAGGCAGTTTCTAAGTAGCTATTCGAGGGTTATGTTGTTACTTGTTTCTAGTTTAAAAAACTAAACAATACTGGAGGCTCTAGTCTGGTGATGGGACATAAAGGGAACACAAACCTAGCCCAGTGGAGGGCCTGGTGTAGCCCCATCTGTACATAGTTAGATAGATATAGATTATTTAAGAATCCCCAGGTATCACTTTCATAGAATCATAGAATATCAGGGTTGGAAGGGACCTCAGGAGGTCATCTAGTCCAACCCCCTGCTCAAAGCAGGACCAACCCCAACTAAATCATATGGGGTCCTCTTGCAATGTAATTCCTTCGTGTGCATTGCACTCAGACACACCCATTACAAAGAGCAGGCAAGATGCAATTCTATACAATGAGAGCATAGTGCAGAGTGTCAGAAAATATGACCTCATGGTAACTAACCTGAAAAATAACAGATGGTACCAACTGAAGTTTGTGGGGGTGAATGGTAAGAGCCACAAACCCCTCTTAGGGAATACATCCATACAAGCCACAGAACTGATTAGGGTGTAGAGTCAGAATTTTATAGCTGCAACGCAAGAAGCAAAATGTGGGGGGGGGTGTCCCATGGACAATGGAGACTCTTTTAGAAGCATATGGGGATGTTTTCAAAGGTGACAGGTGCCTTGAAGGAAAGCTGCAGCTAGAAGTAGACTCCACAGTGGAACCTCTGTACGTATCATGAAGGAAAATTCTAGCGGCGTTCTGTAATCCAATAAACAAGGAGCTCAAAAGCCTGCAGAGTACGAGTATCATAGCACCTATAGAAACCAGAACAGCCCGGGTAAGTAGCATGGTGGTGATTAAAAAAAAAAAAAAAATCAGGCAAGTTACACATCTGCACAGAGCCAAAGCCACTGAACTGAGCATTGAAAAGATGCCGCTATCCACTGCCCATAGCTGATGACATCTTGCCAGCAGTTTCCAAAGCCAGAATCTTTATGGCCTGTGATGTGAGAAATGGGTTTTGGCACATAAGCCTGGATAAAGAGTCCAGCATGCTGACAACCCTTGCACCACCATGTGGATGCTAGAGATGGCTGTACGTGCCGATGGACATAAGCCCAGCACCAGAGGTGTTCTAGAGACAACACATACCCAAGTGCTGGAAGGACGGCAAATGATATCCTCACTGTACGTGAGGGGAACAATTATACAGAAGCTGAATGAGATCATGACAGAAAAGTACAAGCTTTTCTATAGTGATGCAGGGACAAGAACGTAAAATTCAACCCAGAAAAAATGTAACTCAAACAGCGTGAGGTGACATACATTGGACATCTGCTCACAGCAGAGGGACTGAAAGCAGATCCCAACGAGATCAAGGCAGTCAGGGGCATGCCAGCTCCGGTGGATATGAAAGGGGTACAATGCTTCATAGGAATAACATATTTTCTGTCCAAGTTCTGCCCACACCTGGCTGTAGCGGTACCCATATGTCAGCTCCCAAGGCAGGATGTTGAGTGGGACTGGGCAGGTTCCCAACAGCAAGCATTTGACATGCTGAAACAAATGACAACGGATGCCTCTGTCCTGAAGTACTACGAGCCAGGAGAGCCACCGAGACTCCAGAGTGAGGCATTGGCAAAAGGATTGGGTGTAGCTCTTTTGCGGGAGCGGCCAATCACCTATGCCAGCAAACTCCTATCTAAGACTGAACAGAGGTAAGCCCAAAAAGAAAAAGCACTTCTGGCTGTGGTATTTGGAGTGGAGCGATTCCATCAGTACATCTATGGCTATCCAGTAACAGTGCAAGGAGGCCACAAACCCCTACAGACGATCATGGCAAAGCCCCTTTTCAGTGCTCTAAAGAGATGGCAGCACATGTTGCTGCACCTCCAGCACTACCGGGCAGCGATCAGATAATGTCCAGGCCAATTGCTGGTGTTAGCTGACACCCTGAGCTGGACATATATACCCAGCATCAGTAAGTTGGGGGAAGGAGATATGGATGTAGTGCAGGACATTAATGGATTCAATCTCCCAGTTTCAATGGCAAAGCTGGTGGAAATCAAAGAAACAATGGAAAAGGACATCCAACTACATCCTTGCGTCTGATGAAGTGGGTATTCATCCACAAAAACTTATGCTCCAATACTTCTGTTAGTCTTAAAGGTGCCACAGGACCCTCTGTTGCTTTTTACAGATTCAGACTAACACGGCTTCCCCTCTGATACTCAAAAGTTTGGAATACTCTAAGTAGTGCCAGTGGACAGGGCCGGCTCCAGGCACCAGCTGAGCAAGCAGGTGTTTGGGATGGCCAAGGGGAAGGGGCGGCACATCGGGCTCTTCGGCGGAGAGTCCCTTGGTCCCTCTCGGAGGGAAAGACCTGCCGCCGAATTGCTACCGAAGAAGAATGCAGCGCAGTGGAGCTGCCGCGGATCGCGATCGCATCTTTTTTTTTTTTTTCCGCCACTTGGGGCGGCAAAAACCCTGGAACCGGCCCTGCCAGTGGAGGTGGGCAGAGTGCAAGTGAAGAAGACAAAGTGTATGATGAATGCTTTTTATCAGAGGGGCCTGCACTTTGTCATATGGAGATCACTTCTATAGGGGCATCTTTCCATTCTCTTAAATGGGCATTGGACCAGATCCTTGTTTAGTATCTATGTTACAGTGACAGCAGTAACAGCCAGTATAGAAAATGTTCCCTAAGCATCTCCATTCTAACTCCCTATTTTCAGCTGAAATTTTCTAAGCTTGGGCACTGTCTGAAGCAATTTTTTTTTTGAAAGCATAAGCAAAATGTTTGAGGCATCTTTGAGTATGAGGACGAGTGTAGCTCTTTAACCTATTTAGACAAAGCCACAACAAGACCCAGTGACCAAAAGCTGAAGTTAGACATGGTCAAGTTGGAAATTAGATGCACAGAGACGGTAACTAATAGAGTTGGTCAGAAAATTTTCATCAAAACAGTTTTCAGTCAGAAAATGTAATTTTATCTAAAGTGAATTTTTTTGTGACATTGTCTCAATTTTTGACAAACTTTTGTTTAGAAAAAATTGGAAAAAAAATGTTTTGACAGTGTCCCATTTTGACATCTTCAGAATGAAAAGTTTCAATTTTTCATTACAAAATGGCTTTGGGGCTAGAAAGTTACTTTATTGGTTTTATATAAAAGCAATTACAAGAGTCAAAACTGAAACAAAATATTTCACTTTTATCGAAATGAAACATTTCAACTGATCTAAAATGAAAATCTTATTTATGTATTTATTTGGACTTTTGTTTTGCAAAAAAAAAATCAGAATTTTGGCTTTTTGTCCCATTTTAGGAGGAAAAAAATTTGAAATCTCACAATTTTTCAGGGGATGGAAAATGCATTTTCCTGCCAGCTCTAGTAATTAACCAGTGGCACAACCTAGCCAGAGATGAGGTGGATTCTCTGTTGTTTGGAGTCTTTAAGTCAAGATTGGACGTCTTTACAAAAAGTTCAGTCACATTCTATTGGGCTCGATGCAGAAATTACTGGATGAATTTCCATGGCCTGGGTAATGCAAATTAGACTAGACAATCAGCTATCCTTTCTGGCCTTAAAATCGATGGAAATGTCTGGGATAAAACTGAGCGTGGAATTGGTTTGATTTGAGTGAGCATGGAGACTTTCATGCCTGCATGGCATAGTTGCTGCGTTTCTTTTGGCATTCTGTCGCAAAGTGGGGAGCATTTGCATGCATAGGTGTCAACTTCTCCCAGTGCCGGTGGGTGCTCGACTCCCTGCCCCGCCCTGCCCTGACTCCACCCTTACCCCGCCCCCATTCCAACCCTTTCCCCAAAGTCCCCGCCCCCTCCCTGCCCCTATTGGACTCCTTACCCAAATCCCCACCCCAGCCCCGCCTCTTCCCCAAGCATGCCATGTTCCCCCTCCTCCTCCCTCCCTCCTTCCCTCCCAGCACTTGCCGCCACAAAACAGCTGTTTTGTGGTGGCAAGCGCTGGGAGTGAGGGGGAGAAGCGGGGACACGGTGCGCTCAGGGGAGGAGATGGAGTGGAGGCAGAGGTGAGCTGGGGCGGTGGGGTGAGGTGGGGAGCTGCCGGTGGGTGCAGAGCATCCACCAATTTTTCCCCATGGGTGCTCCAGCCCCAGAGCACCCATGGAGTCGGCGCCTATGTTTGCATGTTGCTGACTTATCTCCAGAGTGAAAAATGCAATAAACCCACATACAGAGGGAATGAATGAGACAAGGGCCCCACAGAAGGCATTGACACATTTGTGATGAGTGTTATTTGGGCTGACATAGGGGATTGAACCAGGGACATCCTGAGCTAAAAAGCATGAGACTTTACAGTTGAGCTAAAGAGACAGCTTCTTTAGTTGATGGGGGTAGCAGACTCACACCCTCTGTGGATGAGGCACAGACAAGGACACAGACACACTGACCGTTTGTGGGTATCTTGTATCATAAAGGCAGCATAGTTTGTAGGAATGGAAGAAAAGGGGTTTCTTTATGTGAGTATCAGAGAGGCTCCCTCCTACACCATATGTGATTGGCCATTCTGGTCACAAATCATTCCACCGTCCAAATATAGTCCAAACATTCTTTCTTGTCTTTTGTTTTCTTAAAAACAAAAACAAACCCTGGTTATAGAAAAAAGAATGTCTGATGGTGATCTATTGAATTGTTGGAGAAATAGCAGGTGATCGTGCAATTAAATACACGCAATGCACATACGCACAGGGCAGAGTAAAGGCTGCACAGGGCAGAGTAAAGGCTGCACAAGCCGCCTTGTCATGTCCTGCTTTTGGAATACTTAATCTTTGAATGTATTTTTTGGACTCTCTAGGCTGGGATTTGCATAGAAGCTTGAGACTGAGATGCACAACTCCCAGTGAAAGCCCAGTCCTTAGGCTCTCGTTGAAAGAGAAATAAGTCACTTAGTACATCATGTGACCTAATTATAATTACTTGTAATCTGTAAAAGAAAGAGAGCAGAACAGGACTAAGAACTGCTCAGTCTAGGTTCTCTTCCCAGCTGCCATTGACTTGCTATGTGACTTGTGGTATCCACTTACCCTATCCGAACCTCATCTTCTCTATCTGCAAATGAGGATAACAATAGTGACCTGGCACTCGGGGGTCTTGTGAGCCTTAACGTGCTGTTGTTTGCAACACTCTTTGGCTGGAAAGTGCTTTATATATGTTATGTTATAGTTGCTATCTGCCCAAGGTGCCCATGTCCTTCGTATCTAAAGCCTTCATTCAACAAGGTACCTAATGCACGTGCCTCACTTTAAACTTCTGCAGGACCAGGGACGCTCACTTACTTAAAGTTAGGCATGAGCTTAAATACCTTGCTAAATTGGGGGCTAACTAATCGATGTTCAGAGATGCCTTCAGTGGGAGCTGTTGGTTATATATGTACAGATATGTAAGTGTGAGGATGGATATTACGTGTGTGTCTATATCTATATAGATACAGATAGATATACCCCCATGCTTACACAAATTACATAACCACCAAACTTGGGAATGAGTTATGTTGCTTCACTATATGTAGTACTGAAAGAATTAATAACAAAGGCACATTGTCATGGTGAAAATTTGATGCAAGCTTATAGGCACAATGCAATGAACAAAGAGAGAAATGTTGAGAACAATATCCTCCCTCTATCAGCAGTTCACTTCAGTCTGCTTATGTATGATCAAAGACTACAAATCTAGTTTAAACAGCATGAAATAATCGCGGGGTTTACAATATGAAATGATTTCTTGTTTTAAAAAAAGCCAAACCTACAACAGTCCCAGTGCCCCAATGCATGGAAGCGTGTGGACTAATTTTGTGATGAGCAGCCAAGCAAAGCCAGTGGTAGGGAAATTAGGGTTAAGAAGGTAACCTCCCTCCTACATCCTCTTTGAAGATTTCTACATTCTGGGGAGAAGGTAATGAAAATATTTTACCTCCTCTATTGCAATAGGGTCAGTGGGCCATAAAAAAAAATCCACTCACTATACCATACCTTGATGAAAAGGCGATACAAATAATGGAAAGAGGGCAGGATTTCTGCTTCAGAATGCAGTGTCAGACGAGAAGAACTCAGCCAAGCGCAGTTACAGAAACAGTTCATTCAGAAACGTCTTTGTCTATATTTACACCCCACCTGGTAGTCCTTGCACTAGCAAAGCTCCCAGCAATGCCAATGGGAGTTTTGCCCGGGTGACAGTCGAATGCCAAATTCTAGTGCACCCTGTGCCTGGCTGCGAGGCCCCAAACCCAGTGGAAATGCTGCAACTGCACTGCATGGTGGGACCATGAAACAGAGAAGCTGCATGCCAAGCAGCTAAACGCCATGGCCACTGTGCAGGACCATAGGTGTGGATTTGGGGGGAGTGATTCTGCGCTGCCTACTTCAGATTGGGAGCGAGAATTCTGTTCCTCCGCCCTACAAACTCATCTGTTGGGGCTGTGTGCGCTGCTGGAGGATTTTGCCCTGAGGAAGGACTGTGAGCACTGTGACTTGACTATGGGCAGGAAACATCCGAGAAGGGGAGCCAGGCGTAACACCACCCAAACTAAAATCTCACCTTAATAGGATGCCCACAGACCCATTCTAATTATAACAGAAGCAAAACCTGAGATCACTCAGGCAGACACCTCCCAGACAAGATTTACCCATAAAGAAGGGAGAGCTATTAAAACAAAACCATTGTCCCTAATTAGAGGCAGAGCTGGCAGCAATGCCTATAGTTAAGGTTTTCTAACACTTTCCATTATAAGCCCCTGTTTTCAGTTGCTTATAACTTTGCCAACATTGAACTGACATTTTCCTTGTTCATCCTCTGTTTAAACTGACATTTTCCTTGTTCATCCTCTGCCTCCGGCTGAATTTGTTTATAATGTTTTATCAAAAATGGCTCAACCATTTCTGAGTCTAGAAGAAAAGAGGTCGTTTTTCAAATGCTAAAAATTGTTTCCAACTGGCTTTAGGAAAAGCTATGATGTCTCCATGGTTTGGAGAAGGAGCATGAAATTTGGCAGAGGGATAGTGGAGTCAGAGAGGTGCTTTTTTCTGCCCCTGTGAAAATCCTCCTAGATTTAGACAAATTATGATCTTGCAGAAATTGCACATGCTCAGTAGAGCTTCTAGACACAATGCTGTGAAATCTCGAAAACTCAATCTGCACTGAACACACTTTGGGCCCCCACTGAGCTTGTGCTTCAGATGGGACACCCCCAGCAGCTGCTGTTCCACTACTTTGGCCTATGGGCAGGAGTGCTGGGCTGGGAGCCAGGAGGCGACCATGAGTTTTAGTCTCTACTTTTTCCACTGCCTGGTGTTAATGATGCTGTGGCTTTCACAGCCCTTATTATTGAGCCAGGCCTAATAATATGACCTTGCAAGGCAAGTGAGTATCATTCCCCATTAATGATCACATGCTATTTGTTCTACAGGACCATTTCCTCATTCAGTGCACAGTATGGACAGTGAAAGAGGCCCAGAGCTGTAAGAAAAGCCAGGATTTGTCCTGTGGCTAAGGGCACTGCAATGTGTCCCAAGAGACATTGTTTTCCTCCTTGACTCTGGACAAAGCTGTATCATAATTCGCAAAGGGGACTGAGTTAAGGTCTCGTGGGCTGCCTTAATTTCGACGTGCTCTAACTTGGCAGTGCTTGACTTTGCCACCTTAAGGTTCTTTACGTGTAGTTTCTTGTCTGTGATTGTCCTATAGTTCAATGTATTTGAACTTGTGTGCCGTGGAGAGAAAAACCCAACAGAAGAAAAGCAAACCCATCCCTGCGGCATGACCTCTCTGTGCTTCTATCCAGATGAGAGATGCAGTGAGTTACATAAAATGTAGCAACCAGAAACTTAATGAAATGGCTCTAAATGTGACAGCGTTCATGAGAAGATTAATTACCAGGAGTAAAGGGGGAATGATGCCAGGAATTGATAGGATTGGTACAAATACCGAAAGCCTGCTGTGCTACTGGGTCCATAATATGCAGTCCTAATCTGCCGGCCTATTGTTTTTGCTACAGAAACAACAGGCTTCAGCCGACGATACAAAAGGGGTTATAATACAGTTTCTGCAGGAAAAACAATAACAGCTATTAGAAATAATTACCTTAAGACAAATCTGCAGTGGAGTGCAGCATGCAGTAATGTCCTCCCCAGCTTAAGTATCTGGGAAGAAAGGTGCTGCTGTTATATTTAGCCCCATGGTTCAGTGAATGGAAGAAGAGAGCTGGTGGAAGGAAAGACAGAGAGAGAAAGAGAAATTGCACATTTTCAGATTGGCTGTGAAACACTGTCCTCTTCCCCAGCGTGAAAACCAGAAAGGGCCTGATTCTCCATAGCCTTGCCCCTTGTGCAATTTCAGCCATGCCAAGTGAGTGCGAAGTGCTGGCATTCTGACCTGGTACTGGTATATTGACTCCGCACCGCTGTAATTGACTCCCCGAGGGGCAGGGCAGTGGCGAATCAGACCCAGAATCTCTTTTAAATAAGGTAATTATTGCCATTTTGAGCATGTAGGGAAACTTGTCCTCTCCACTTCCCCGGGGGGGGGGAGGGGAGGAGTGATTTTCTTGTTTTATTTTTGACAATCCCTTTGTGTCTTTCTTCTCTCCCTGTTATAATTGATGGGCCTGACATTCGAAAACACCTTGGGAAACCACAAATTACTCATGGTAGGGAAAAAATGAAAAAGCTCCATTTTGCAATAGGATTAGATCGACAGATTTGACTAAAGTTGGTTTCCTGTTGTACTTTATGTTGACAGTGAAAGATTTGTACAAGAATTTCTGACTCAGATGTCAGATGACTGAGACAATTGTATTAACCCTTAGAACAATGGTATTTTACAAAGTGCTGCCAGATAAACAGTTAGGGAGTATCTCTGTCTACAAGTTGTATATCTACATTTATGGATATAGATATAAACATACAGCTGTCTTGATTTGGCCTGGATCCGTCTATCTCTCCGTGTGTATATAAAAATACAAATAAGATATAGATATCAAAATATAGACATTTCTCTGTCTATATATAGATAAATCTACTTATTCATACACAAATATAACATAGAGGTGTGTGTATATAGATGTATAGATATATATACACATATGTAGAGATAGATAACTATATAGGCATAGATCTGTCTATGTAGTGAGAGTTATTTATATAATAATAGATGTAGCTCATTAAATAGGGATATGTATTGACAGAGATACCTTTATACCTAATTGTATCTATAAATAGAGATACTAAAATATAGATATATATTCCGCAACTTTCAGAGGGTTTATACTTAACATATGGTGTCTCTTTCACATGCTAATAGTGACTTTTTAATTTGAAGTTAGCCCCAATGATCCTAAAGCCGCACTGTCTCCAGGATTAATTATGGGTGCTAGACTGCAGGAACAAGCCTCTCTTCTTTATAAGCTTCATAAACCAGGTTTGTACATAGGATAAAACAGATCCTCAGTGGTTAGAGCGTTACCATATGTAACCTACACATGGCCTGTATTGCAGCCATTTGAAAAAAGTTGTTTCATAATGTACTTGGTTCAATTGTTAGGCCAATGTGTGATAGCTAAGAAGAAGCAAAAAACACTTTGCATATGAACATGTTCTTTTCTTTCCTCAGCATTGAATACTTTTTTAGCATGACCCATGAAGGTTCTCAAGTCAGCAGGGAAACACTACTTCAGGAGTGACATATGAAAAATAGGGAGCAGACTGAAAATGTATGCATGGAAAATCCTAGGTCAATGGGTCTTTTATAGACAGTTTCTGCTGACCCCAGCATCATTCCAACCAGCTAGAGAGCAAAGAGAATGGATAACTAGTCTCAGGTAACTGAATTTGCATTGTTCACTTAGACCCAAATCTCCTGACTCAAGTAGAGGTTGCAGAAATCCATTGTGATGCTGGATTGTGAGCTATGGAACGGTGCTTGGTGGGAGGTTCCTCCAAATTAGCAGAGGAGAAGACTTGAGGGATAGATCACAGTGCAACGTGTAACAGGTGGGTCTGTGTATTCCCTGGACAAAGATAATTTCACAGCCATACAGACAACCCCGGCACCCCAGTAAATAGGCTATGTGCAAGGACCAAGACTTTGTTCTAAGTACGGCCTTACTCAAGCTAAACTTCCACTGAAATTCATGGAATTTAAATACAGTATATGGAAGGTAGGACTTTTTCCTTAGAACACTAGTTGTTACACACTAAGCTAACCTGAAACACAGGGTTTTTTCAGTGATGAATGGCCTTTTTTCAAACCCAAACTTTTTACAGAAATTGTCACCATTGATCAAAATGCTCCTTTCTTATGAAATTTTCTCCGCTATTTTAAACTGAATTGTTTTATCAATAATTTTAATTTGCTGAAAAACATGTTTTCAGGAAATGGAAAATGTTGAAAATGTTTGCAGGAGGGGGGAATGGAAAACAGGTTTGTAGGCTGCGTGGCTGTCCCTCCCTGTCACTCTCTGAGGGAGGCCACGCCTCCTCGCTACAAGCTCCCAAAGGGAAAGAACTTCAGAATTTCACAATCTTTTGTGAAATAATTTTTCAACCAGTTCTAGCCCTTAGACATCCTCTTTCTGTCCTGGTGGTTTTCTCTCGTGGTATGGTAAGTTAACAAAGTTATGGCCTGCAGCCCTGCCACCTGGTGTTGCAATATGGTCAGTCCTCAAAAGCTAAGCAGGATCAGACTGGATCAGTACTTGGATGGCACACTTCCAAAGAAAGCCAGCTTGCCTCAGATTCTGCAAAAATAGTGGTAGTGATTCTGTAGCTAGCACACTTCCCAGTGATTCGATACTAACCCATTGCCCCACACGGTGTTTGAGGGCATTCTACTGCTGGAGGTGCTGCATGTGAGACACCAAGCTACAGACATGACCGTTTATGGCAATTAACAATCCCCAAAGTGTTTTCATAAGAGCTGAGGTGTTTACCCTAGTGCCCTGGCAGAATTCCAACAGGGGTTGCATGACATTCTGCATAGGTAATTATATCCCACCTACCTAACTTCTCCTGCAGTTTAAATTAGATATGATATTCTTCATTACTTCCCTTCTAAAAATGTTTATCCAGTGTTGCTATACACCGATAAATAGCGGTTGTGTTTCACCTCCAGAGCTGAATACATTTCATCGTTGGTGCCAACGCTGATGAGTTTACCATGAGGCTTGAGATTTTTAGTGTTTTTCTTAAAGCCCCAGCTGCTGGAATCATTATATTGCCCGAGAATCTCAATTTTCATTCAATAAAAGGTAACTTGTTAGCCCTTGGGGTTGCAGAGAAAAGCTTGGAAACATGAAGAATGTGCATCCTAACAGCTCAAAAACCAGAAGGCAAATTAAAAGAACCTCAAATGTATTATTTTAAAAATATCATTATTTTTTAAGCCAATTTCATCATTTTGGGAAGCTGATCTAATGATTTTGATCGTTTGGTGTGGACAATAATGAGTGGTTGTTCTATATCTCTTACCTACCAAACAAGGGTGCTGCGGGGCTTAATTCATTGCTTATTTAATTCATGTGTGCAAAGTGCTTCAAAAACCTTGGATGCATGGTGCTCTATTAGGATAAAACACTGTTACTAATGTGAAACCTGTACAGATCTGTTGCCTCAGCACTCTTTTCTGGGTTGCAGAAGGTTCCATTTAAATGATACACTGCTGTGGAGATGGTTTCTGGAGTAAGAATGCTAGCGTTGTAGCTCTGAAGGCACTATTTCCCTGTATACAATGTTCACAAACTTCATAGGGTGAACCACCACTTTACAGAGGGACTGTCTTGTGAACAACTTCCCCACTTTTTTCATGATCGTGCAGACCACCTCCCTTTTCAGTCATTATCGCACAAAATCCCTGTGGTAATTACAGCAATTGTTTACCTGGAATAGGAACATTCAGAACATATTTAATGTGTTACTAGTGTAATTTTTACAACCTACACACAGAGATATTAGATTAAAAACATATATAATCTTGCTGGAAGGTTACAACATAACACTACTTTATTTCTTGGAATTCAGAATGATAACACACAAGAACCCAAAAACACAGAAAGAGAGAAAACAGGCTGCTCCTTTAGGCAGCAAGGCACATTTCACACGCTTTGCTACAGAGCCTCCTGGCCTGCAAACAGGAGCAGGAATGCCACCCTCCCTCCCAACCCCCCAGTTGTTAAAGTGAAAGCTTACAATTCCAACACAATACCCAATACACTGGAAATAAGGAAGAGCCGGTACTATGTGACCAGGCAGCTCTCCATTCAAGTGTTCCACAGACCACTAGTGGTTCATGGACCATAATTTGAGACCTTCTGCCCTATATCATAAATGGTGATCCTCAGACATGTCCATGAACTATTCTTTTAGTGGCACTGTAATACACTATATACAGTTAGCTTCTAGGTCCTAACTGATACTCTATTGAAATGAAAGGGAAGCTGGCTAGTAGGGCGCAGACATGTGGTGCTGCTGCTACTGTCTGGATAGAGAGTCGGATGAGCTTGAGGGTTTCAAGGCCGTCTAGGGGATTTTGATAGGTATCTTCCATTCATTTAAATCCGAAGGGAAATAGTCTTCATTATTATATCTATTTGGAACAGGGGGATTTAAATGAATGGAAGATATGCGCCCAAATCCCCAAGTCTGTTTTGAAAACCCCAACTAGATTTTTGTTTTACGTCTGTGTGTTTTTATTTACATAACTTTACATATGTCAGAGTAGCAGCCGTGTTAGTCTGTATCCGCAAAAAGAACAGGAGGACTTGTGGCACCTTAGAGACTAACACATTTATTAGAGCATAAGCTTTCGTGGGCTACAGCCCACTTCTTCGGATGCATAACTTTACATATGTGATAGCCATTAGCATAGCACCTGAGTAGCTCAGATCCCAATCATTCAGGCGCAGCCGGGCTTAATTTTAAGCGTGTGAGTCGTTCCATTAAAGTCCTTGCAACTACTCATGCTTCAAGTTACACCTGTGCATAGGTGTTTTCCAGAGCGGAGCCCTGCAGTTGTAATTCTGATGCACGGTGCCAGCCAATCTTACGTGAGTCCAATGGCTTTCTTTGCCGCCTGGCAGCACTTTCCACCCACCACTGGAAAATTCTCAATGGCTGTGCCTGGAAGGCTGTTCCATTCTGGCATTGGCGAACCAACAGCTGAAATGGCCCAGCTGATTTTCATTGCCGTGCTACAACTAAGCATGAGTGGTGCTACCTCAACTCTCAAGCCAGATAGCCACACCTGGATGGCACCCAGAAGCAGAGGCAACGCGTGTGTGGGGGGAGGTCTGAGGGCTCACGTGTCCCCCCAGATTTGCTGCTTGTCTTCCACTGAACATGCTCACATGGACTGAGCATGCTCAGTAACACTGCTGCCCTCATTCTGCCCTCCCCCCCGCCATCGACAGGCGTGGGTCGTCTCTGCCCAGAAGCAAAAGTATTAGTTTTCAGGAAGAACTGCCTTCGCTACTGCTGGAAAGTCCATTTTTCTCACAGTAAGTACATAAAAGTCAGGGGGGAGGGATAGCTCAGTGGTTTGAGCATTGGCCTGCTAAACCTAGGGTTGTGAGTTCAATCCTTGAGGGGGCCACTTGGGGATCTGGGGCAAAATCAGTAGTTGGTCCTGCTAGTGAAGGCAGGGGGCTGGACTCAATGACCTTTCAGGGTCCCTTTCAGTTCTAGGAGATGGGATATCTCCATTTAAAAAAAAAAAAAATCCTATTATATCCCACAAGGACTCACTGTATTTTTGTCTTGTACAGCACAGGGCCCATTGTCGGCACTTGCCAAATCAGGAACAACACAATACGATAAGAAGCTCCACTTTGAGCTCCAGTTTAAGGACAATAGCAAATGGCGTGATTGGTTTTTCCTTGTATCCAAAGCCGGGTGGACAATATTTATGACACACAATATCCCCAATTTTGAAAACAGCCATATATAAATGAATAGCCTCTGTGTACATTTTAATTTCTTAGAAGTAACTCAGGCTAAGATCAGTCTTCTTCACCTGACTGGTCCCTCAGTTAGGGGTGGCGTAGGAAATGGAATGATGCACGGTACAATCGGGTGCATAGTGATAGGCCATGCTGAAAACTTCTTTTAAGCCAACATAGTGCCAGGTCTGATTTACTTGACAGTTCAGCCATTAATTTAAGAAAGGCACAAATGAATAACCAGCCAGGTTACAGTTGCCTCGTTGGAATCCCTCTGCTATAATCTCATGGTTTTTTCACCTAATTAATTTCCCCTTTCCCTGCACCAGCGTTTCATGAGTGTATCTTGTTTGGAGGAGATTAAGAGTCACACACTTCATTAGCAAGGTGTAAATTATCAGAGAGACCCTCTCCATCCACCTGCTTAATTGGGTTAATGAAGCGTCTCTGTGGGCCTTGCTAAAGCAGCACACTTCCCTGCTCTCTGTAGACTTTCCCAGCGCTGTTTGGAAAATAGATGGAGGAGCCACCTTTACGCTTTTCTGCCAGTCCAGATTTATTTTTTACAAAAAGGTTAACATTGGTTGCAAGTTTCAACGGTCTCACTGTAAATCATTTTGTAAATTCAGAGCACTATGTAATTAATAAATGAGTTCAGATTGCTATGTTACAGGCCTTTCCTATAGCCAAATGCAAAATAAAATTCTGCCTTTTCTTCTTATTTCTCTCCCCCCAGCTAAAACAGGTTGATTAGAGTTGGGCAAAGAGTGCAAAAAAATATTCCAACAACAGTCATTCCAATGTTTAAATCAGTTCACTTCAGCTGTACACACACACACGCACACACACACACACCCTTGTGTGTTTGCTTTTAGTGAATATTCTAGCAAATGAGTTTATTAGCAATAAGTTCGTTGAAGGGGTGGGCACAAGTTACAGAATATTCTATCCAAAGCCTTTTGCAATGGCATTAGAGAGTATTTGCTCTGCAACTCTTGATTCTGCAAGTCACGCCTTTCTAATCGAGTACAGGAAATATACCATGTAACCTATCAGACTGATTTTCAGAGGTGCTGATCCTATGCAGTGTGTATTGATTTCAATTGGGGTATGTCTACACTGTAAATTAAGTTATGATTGTACAGCGGGCTAGCCACCACAAGTAGATACCCGGGGTGGGACCCTGGGGCATGCCCACCCATGCCGCCATGTTTTCACTACTATTATTACCTGCACTAGCTAGATTAAAGCAGGCATGGGTATGCCTACTTGCACCACAATCACACCTTTATATGCAGTGTGGACCTATGCTTGAGAGATGCTTAGCACGACTGAAGATCAGAGGCACGTATGTGTGCCGTCAAACTATCTTGATGGCTGAATGTCAAAAAGCCTCCACACATTTCTCAGGAGAAAGTTATAGACCAAGAAGAGTTCATTCAATAAGAAACATATTAAAATTGTGATCTGTGGGGTGGACGATTTGCGAACAGAGTACACGGCGAAATTCGTTGGGCAAATTATTTGTTACAAATTATTCCCCCAGCTCTACCTGACAGCAGTGTGCTGCTTTTGATCTCTGTGAGGGACTCTCACTGGAATCAAAAGGAGTTTTGTGAGGGGATTAAGTGTAGGAGATGTAGTAGAGAACCACATTACAGATAAGAAATCCACAGTGTGGTCCAAAGTGCCTAATCCCAGCACAACCAGGGAATTATCGAGTTGGCCATTTTGTGAGAAAAAGAAACGTTTTCTGAGATTGACTCAGAAATGTTCTCAATTTTTATGAGAATGTAACAGCTCCCTAGTGGGAAAAAAAAACAAACAAGCAGGCTATTTTGCTACTCACTTTGTTACCTTCATGCTAAAGTTGTGGCAGAACAGTGACTTCTGCTCATCACCTTTCAGAAATAACCCATCTTTAAGCAGACCATTCATTCCTTTGCTTTGACAGACCTGGTCCCATTATCTTTTTTCCCCCTTAGATTTCCTGCATGTGTTCCCACTGGCTGGGCAGACTTCATTTGTCCTGTGATGTTCTTTGCCTGCCACATTTCTGCCTAGGCACTTCAGTGCTCCTAAGAGGCATATTTTAATGATGCTTCCTAGTTTCTCCTTTGTAATTTTTTTCTTTGCAATTTCTTGCACCCTGCTCCAGCTACTTTCTTGCTGAGTGACTTGACATTTTTATTAGCTCCGTTTTCTGTGCTGGTCATATCACCTGTTCCAGAGGTAGCTTAGACAACAACTGTATCTTTTCACAAAATTTCTAGTTTAAAACCTCAGCTTCTAAATGGTCTTAAAAGCCGTCTTCTTCTTACTGATACCACTGATCCCTAAGGCTTGCAAGCTTTCTCTGTCCCTTTGCACCCTCATTTCTGTATTGCATTCCATTTTTGTAATTAGTTGCGCATCAATCTCTTTAAGAGCAATGACACATTTATTCTTGTTTCCTTTCTCATTAAAGGCAAGTGATTTATAAATCATTTCAGCGTCCCTCCCCACTGCATACATTAATAGCTGTACTTCACCATGGCGCACTCTGTGTTCAGATTTGTTGGGGGTCAGAATCTGGTGAAGTGGACTCCTGCGTGGGCCACTCCGTGGGCTTATCAAACTGCAAATCACGGGAGGAATTGACTTTGACATTTGCTTTTCCTCTTATTTATGCTGGATCAAAATAAGTCAACTTCTGACACCATGTCCTATGCCAATGACACAGCCTGATCAAAAGAGATGCTTTCTTTCAACACTGAACAAGAAACTTTTATTGGAATGAGCTCAAAATATTATCCCTAAAGCTGCTTTCTCTCTGCTTCACTACAGAGCTTCTGCCTAGAATATTTCCCAACCCCCTGGCTCTCTACAACAGTTTTCAATACAAACAGCCCATGTATCCTCAGAATTAGTTCTCTCCTAATGAAATCTTGAGAAAGGTTATGTTAACCTCTAACATTTCAGAGATCCACTTTATCCAACACTTTGGCTATTTCCATGCCAATGTAATCATAAAGAAATTACTTGCATTATAACCCTATTGTATCTGTTGTTTGCATTGTAACATAATCAAGAATCGATGTTAGCACATGTTAATAACTGTACTGTATTCATTATGCAAATGACAGCCAGTAAACAGGTGGGAAATTAGATCCATCAGGAGAACCATGTCTCTTTAGAACGTGGGATAGAGGATTGGTCAGGTGCTATGTAAGTCGACTCCACTGTATTCTTTTCAGTAAGGACCTTAATAGAGGTCCTAATGCCAGGTTGAAACTCCACTTATGAATTTGTCCTTTTGTTGTTGTTTTTCTTAAATAAATCTACAGAAATTGACGAGCAGCTTACTTTCGAGCCACTGAAACTGTATTGGTGTATCTGGACCTGAAAGGATCTAACAGTACTTGCCGTTTTCTCTGATTCGAAGGCACATGAAAAATATGTATATTGTTCATGATCTCTGTGGGTAAAATACGTGTATTGTTCGTGGTATCTGCTGGCAATTTGACTCTGGTTTATACTTAATTGTTGTCTCGTAGAGGAGTTAGTGCAGAAATAATATAGATGATACTAACAAAGAGGAAATGTAGGTTGCGCATCATTTATATTTTCCCAGTAGAGGTCTACACACACCAATGGATTCTCCATTGGATATAATTGATCAAGTACAGGTATTTATAAAATACAGCTACACAATGAACTTATATTTATACTAAGTGCTGAGACACTAAATGGGAGTGTCTTGTTGTCCCAAGGAGTTTGCAGCTCTCCGTATAATATGGGAAGTATTATGAGACCATGCGTCCTATGCAGGTTATTACAAGATGCTACAAATATCTCATGAGGGGTTTTTTAATTGCGTGATATTGTATTTTATTATCTAAGAAATCGTTTGTGACCATGTGATAAAACATTCAGTCATAATACACATGCAGAAGAGAGCAGAGTTAACGTCACATGCACATCCTCAACTTTGCCATTTCCTGACCCTTGAGCACTTTGCTTTGCAATGCTAATGGCTTTTAGTGGTCTGTTTTGTATGGAATAGCTAGAATGGGGTGTTTTTGTAGGCTCAGGGCCCCAAAGCTAATGTCACTGTTGACCATCACAATGCAGCATTTGGAAGCTTACCAGTGTCTATTACAAAATGCTTGGCACGTAGGAAAATAATGCAGAAATCCCAGAACTTCTTTCAATACTGGGTGTTCCTCCAGACATGCCCACCTATGGGCAATGCCTCTGCGGGGATTTGAAGCTATGAGCACCCAGAACCTTTTAAACAAAACTGGTTTTTACCCATAAGTAACATATATGTTAGTGAACCTCTGCCATCAGAGGCATCTGGCTGATTGCCTTTGCTAATGAATCAGTGTTGCTGTTTGATGGTATATTAGCCTTGAATTCTGCATTCAGTTCTGGCACCTTAGATACCATGGTGATAGGCTCCAGATAAGAATCCAAATAGATGGAATCAAATAACGAAATCCAAATAGATGGAATCTGCTGGCACATCTACTGGTGGGCGGCAATGCCATCAAAAGTGGGGTGTGAACTCAGTGGATCTTTCCCCTGGAATTTTATTCAAGCAAAGTGTGGAGAAATTATCATTTGGAATGGAATTGACACTTGATTAAAAATGAGTACAGTGAGATTCCAATTCTGCTTTCACTTATGCCGGTGTAAATCCAGAGTAACTCCACAGGCTTCGGTGGAGTTTATCTGGATTCACATAGCTACAACTGAGAAAAGAATTGGACCCTGAATGAATTCTTGAGTGTTTGGTCATAGTCGTCCGTTTTTTGCATCCGTCCATCAGCAACTGAGGCAAAAATGGTGATGTAACAGCCTTTTGCAATGAGTCTGGATGATCAGTGAAAATGTTGGCCCCCATCTGCACCCTGAAAAGCATCCCCAGAACAAAAGTAGAGAGTTAAGCTGAACAATAGAGGTTAATTCAGAGCTAGCTGTAAAAAAAGGGAAGTACTCAAGCAACACTGAGTGTATACGGGACTTACCCCATTCACGATAGGCACCAGCAGAAGGAAATCCACATTGGCAGCCTTTGTTATTTTTTAACTTGACCCTGACATTACCTGCTGAGTTCCCTGCACTTTCTGCCAAAAAAGTGTCAGAGGAGGCGGGAAGTTTGCACACCTGGCCGGGTCAGCTTTACAATGTCATTTTCAGGGTGGGGGCGGGGGAATAGAAAGACAACTCCATAGAAGAACAGAACCGAGAAGCAGAAGAGGAAGAGGAGGAGGAAGAGAGGGATGAACCAAACTATTCCAAGAAATTCTTTTATGACATTTTCCAAGATCACATTTCACCGCAGGGGTAAATACCCAGTGAGATGGTGGCAATATCAGTGTGAGAACTCCCTTCTTGAGCTCCAGAGAACACATGCCTTGTTCCATATGTCGGGGAAAGGGCTGAGACGTTAAACAATCTGCAGCATTGATTCTGGGCTAGTGCCCAACTATTCTGTCCATATTTCAGATCCTCTGTGGCTTCTTGTCACTGAATTTCCTTCTTCCGAGGGGTTATGCTGCAGATTTGGGACTAAATAGTCATTGCTCTGTTTGAGCCTGATTCTTAGCCAGCCGAAGCCTGTGGCAGACCTTCCGTTGACTTCAATAGAAGTTCAATCAGCCCCTGTCTCAGTGAGTTAAATAATTCACTCTATGCGTTTGGGATTCAGGAGACCTAAGATCTATTCCCAGCTCTGCCACTAACTGGCTGTGTGACCTTGGGCGAGTCACTTTCTCTGTGACTCTGATACTATTGTCTGTTAACGGGGCAAGCTCTATGGGGCAGGGACTGTCTCTTACATATGTTTATGCAATGCCTAGTACAGTAGGGTCCCACTGTTGATGGGAGTCTCTAGGCCTACCTTAATATGAATAATAATCAGTCAGTTAGTAACCATTTGGATCTCTTGCTCTCTGATGGCCATTTCATGACGATGCAGCAGCAGCTTGGAGCCTGGCTTAACCAAGTCAGTGATTTTTGGCGTGTTGCACTTGAAGGTAGTTCAAAATGAAAACGTTTTAATCAGTTACCAGCCAAGCCTTTCATCGCTGCGGCCTGTAAGTGTGGCTGCAAAAACTGCCCTGCCTCTTTGCTGTCGCAGAAATAAAATTGTCAAAGCTACCGCTAGAGCGTACGCTGCATTGCAATCAATCTGCTTATACACATGAATGCTTCCAGGTCCTGACCCAGCAAAATGTGATATATGTTTGTAGAAGTGCACGCACCGTGCTGTGCTTCTAGTACAGAGGTGGGCGAACTACGGCCCACGGGCCACATCTGGCCTGCGGGACCGGCCTGCCTGGCCCTTGACCTCCCGGCCGGGGAGGCAAGCCCCCAGCCCCTCCCCTTCTGTCCCCCTCCCCTGCAGCCATGCTGTCGTGCGGGGAGTGCAGCTGGCTCCGTCCGGGCAGCATGGATGCCAGACATGCTGCTCCGAGTGGCATGGTAAGGGGGCTGGGGCCAGGGGTCCCAGGGGGCAGTCAGGGGACAGGGAGTAGGGGGCGGTTGGATGGGGCGGAGGTTCTGCATGGGGGGGACTGTCAGGGGATTGGGAATGGGGGGTTGGATAGGTGTGGGGTTCCAGGGGGCTTGTTGGGGGCGGGGGTGTGGATTGGGTCAGGGGATGGGGAAGTTGGATATGTGTGGGAGTCCCAGGGGGCCTGTCAGGGGGTGGGGGTGTGGTTAGGGGTGGGGGGGTCCCAGGAGGGGGCAGTTAGGGGACAAGGAGCAGGGGGGGTTGGATGGGTCGGTGGTTCTGAGGGGGGTAGGAAGTGGGAGGGGTCGGATAGGGGGCGGGGGCCAGGCTGTTTGGGGAGGCACAGCCTTCCCTACCCGGCCCTCCATACAGTTTTGCAACCCCAATGTGGCCCTCGGGCCAAAAAGTTTGCCCACCCCTGTTGTTGAAGAACCAGATCCAACGCCCGTTGAAGTCCATGGGACCCTTTCTATTGGAAGCTGTATCCTGTCCTTATGGAAATTATTGACTGTCAGACCTTCCAACCTGAATCTGGTTCTGTTCTCTTGAATTCTAAATAGGTTCTGATATGGCCCTCATCAGCATAGTATCTGAGCATCTTCTAGTCATGCATTGGGCAAGGTGACCAACATCTGTCACAGGTCGTTCATTCTCTCCCCGAAGGGAGAATTGTGTGCCCAGTGGAGTGTTTTGGTGGGGTTTTGTTTGGGGATTTGTTTGGTTTTAATAAGCGTACACCTTGTTCTGTGTTGGGAGCAGAAAGTGGAGAGGTTTGTGGTGGTCTTTAGGTCCTATGGGAGTTTGTTCCACATTTGGGGGCTGGCTCCTGAAAAAGCTCTGTCCCTTGCATAGGTGAGCTTTACCCTTATGGTAGAAAGTTCCATTGTGCCAGAAGAGGGGGGGTTCTTGACCAAGGTCTTTGTCATGGAACGTTGGGTTCTTTTAGATAGATATGCTGGGGGCAAACCATTGAGTGCCTGGAAAACAAGATCGAAGCCCTTGCACTTGATTGGATATCCTATAGGAAGCCAGTTTTGAGAACAAAGGAGTGGTCCGATGTGCTTGCAGTAGCCCATGTTGCTGAGGAGGCGTACTTCGGAGTTCTTCCTAGTTGGAGTTTCCTACGGGCTGATGGCTTTGTGCCCAAGTATATTGCATTGCTGTAGTCCAGACAGAAAGTGACAAAAATTATTTATTACTGAAACCAGAATATCATCCTCCAGGATGGGATGGAGTCTCCTTGCCAGCTGGAGATGGTAGAAAGTATAACTCATAGATGCAGCTATATGAGAGCTCAACATCAGCAAGGAATCCAAGAGTACTCCTAAATGATGGACTGAACTGACCAGTTGTGGGTTTGCACCTTCAATCCAATGGGACTGCACTGGGGCTACAAATGCTTCAAAGTGCTTTCCTCTGCCCACCAGCATCACCTCTTCTTGCTTGGGTTCAGCTTCAACCAGTCATGAGCTGATCTTGTTTGAGCACTGGGCCAACTTGGTGTAGTGGTATGGTTATATGTGGTCAGGGCTGCCGAGAGCGGGTTCGGGCCCCGGTGAAAAAAGATTTTCAGGTCCCTCAGCAAGAGCGGACCAGCTAAACAGGGCCAGGGAAGCCGGGCCCCGGGCTCCCTTCCGGACCACCAAGCCCCGGTAATTTGTACCGGCTTCCCCTACCCCTCTCGTCGACCGTGTGTGTGGTGAAGGATAGGTAGAGCTGTGTGTCATCTGCATATTGCTGGCACTGAAATAGGCATATCAGTTCACCTAGTGGTCTATTCAGGAATTTCGTGTTCACAAATGAAGTCAATTATGATGTCATATCTTAATGTTAGGTGCCATATATTGGATAATTGTATTATTAGACACTGCTCAATTACTGTTGATAGAAGACATAGCTCTAAAACTATCTAGAGACTTGGGAACAAGGCCAGTGTTTAATATCATATAATATAGAAATTAGAGACAGAAAAGACCTATTAGATTATCTAGTCCATTCATCTGTCAATGGCATATTGTTCTTCAGTGGTCAAGTCCAGTTATAAAAGTCTTAAAGCACAGTGAATTTCAGTACTTTCCTTGAGCACTATTCCACAGTCGAATCCTTCAATCTCTCCCATAGGATTTATTTCTGATTGTTATGCCGTTACTCCTAATTATACCCTTTTGAACAACCCTAATTATTCATTTTAATTGTATTTATTTTTCATTATTTGGGTTACAGTAGTAACTGAGATCGGGTCCCATTGCATTAGGCACCATACACACATGCATAAGAGAGTGCCCCTCTCCTGAAGAGCTTAAAGTCTAACTAAACTAGACAAAGGGAGGAAGCAAGAAAGCGTTATTTCACAAATGAGGCACAGAGATATTAAACCCTCCATCTTGCAACTGGTTCCAGAATTCCACTGATCATTAGCCCCACTGACATCTAGACCCAGTTGTAGGATCGGGGCCTAAGTGAACTGCCCAAGTTCACCCAGGAAGTCTGCGACTGAGCTGGGAATTATTAAACCCAGATCCAATGCCTTCTCCACAAGACCACCCTTCATCTCAAAAATGCATCTCCCTCCTTTATATTTATAGCCTTCAGATCCATATAACGGATTATCATGGCTTCAATGGGAGCAAGACTGGACTCCATTTATTCACTCTGTACAGTGACATGCACACTCATGGCCCACTATTCAAACAGTTATTAATAATAACAATAAATAAGAATGAGATGATGCTTCTGCATATGCAGCCCCAAATCAGATTTTTGGGGCTCTCGTGTTACAGTGCAAAACAATATCTAATTTGCTGTTCGCTATCACATCCTAAGAAATTCGTAGATTTTAAACCTAGACTGAATTATTTTTATAATCTAATCTGATCTTCTGCATATCACCATACATTTAACCTGGTGATTCCTGCATCAAACCCAATGACTTTTGTGAAACTAGAGCATATCTTTTAGAAATACACCCAGTCATGATTTAGAGACTTTAGGTGAGGAAGATCCCATCACCTCCCTTGGTAGGTTGTTCCAATGGTTAATTACCCTCACTGTTAAAAAATAATTACACCTTGTTTCCAGTTTGAATTTGTCTAATTTTAACATCCAAGCCCTGGGTCTTGTTATATCTTTGTCTGTTAGAGCTGGTCTCCACTATGGGGAGATCGACACTGCTGCAGTCGGTGCAGCAGGGATCAATTTAGCGAGTCTAGGGAAGACCTGCTAAATCGATGGCAGAGCGCTTTCTGGTCTACTCCAGCTCTCCAAGAAGAGTAAGGGAAGTCGACCGGAGAGTGTTTCCTGTTGACTCAGCACAGTGAAGACACCGGGGTAAGTCGACCTAAACGAGGCTATGTCTACACTACCGCGGTAAGTCGACCTAAGCTACGCAACGCCAGCTATGTGAATAACGTAGCTGGAGTTGACGTATCTTAGGTCGAGTTACCGTGGTGTCCACACTGCGGGGGGGTTGATGGGAGAAACTCTCCTGTTGACTTACCTTACTCTTCCTGTTGGGGGTAGAGTACAGGGGTCGACTGGAGAGCGATCTGCTGTCTTCACCAGACTCGTTAAATCGACTACCAGTAGATCGATTTCAGAGTGTCGATCCCGGCTGTAGTGTAGACCTGCCCTTAGGTTAACTTACCCCCATACTAAAGACAAGCCCTTAGACTAAAGATCCCTTCACTATCAGCTTTCTTCAGTCAATGTAGATACTCAGAGACCATGATCAAGTCACCTCTTAACCTTAAACTAAATAGACTGAGATCCTCAAGGCAGGTTTTCCAGTCCTTGAATCATTCTTTTTGTTCTTTTCTGAGCCCTTTCCAATTTTCCAACATCCCTTTGAAGTGTGGACATAGTATTCCAATAATAATTTCACCAATGCTATATATGGAGATAATATCACTTCCCTACTCCAGCCTTTTGCTACCCTTGTTTGAACATCTAAGGATTGTACCTTTCTGCCACCACATTGTACAGGAGCTCATGTTCATTTGGTTTCCATCATGACTTTTAAACCCTTTTCACAGTCACTGCTTCCCAGGGAATGGTTCACCCTCCTATGATTGTGAGCAACGTTTCTTGTTCCTACCTGTATGGCCTTCTTGACACACAAGTTATTTGATTGTGCCCAGTTTACCATGGAGTCCAGATTGTTCTGTCTCAGTTGCCTGTCTCTTTTTGTCGTGCTGCTTTCCAATAATCTCCATCACAGTGAGATCTGGAATAAGTTTCTGATTATTTCTCTAGCTGGATTGCCCACATTTTCCATAGTTGCTGTTCTTGCCTCTTATCTCTGTCCTCTGCAAGTCTCTGTATATTATTTCTCTATCCTCATCAGTACTGGCAATTTAGTATTTGAGAATTTGGTTTGCATGCTGTTTACCCCTTGTTAAATAAAGCCCAGCCTCACACTACTTTCTCCACACCATCCTAGACAAACACCCAAACAACTCAATATGTTGCCTTTAATCATGGTTCTTCCTCACTTTCGGTCCTTCAGCACATTGAGTCCCTATCACAAGGCTAATACCCAAATCAGCTTGAAGTAATTTTGCAAATAAAATGTACTGAGATGCCATGTCAGGTGTTTTACTAATGTCAAAGAACCCGATTCACCCCCAGGAGGGTACAAATTGCAACCCCTGTGCCCTGTAGGGCTGCTGCTCCAGAACGAGTCAATACAGCCACATCCCTTCCCTCTGGGTTCTGCCATGGAAGAGCATCCAGAGTTCCAGAGCAGTCCCACTGGCAGAGTCTGTTGGAAGAGGTGCTGAACCCGTCGTTCGTATGTCTGAGAGTCCCCAGGCTGGATTACTACAACGAGCTCCATTTGGAAGTACCCTTGAAAAGCAACCAGTCTAGAACCACTGGAGTTCTACTAGTGTAGAATGTGGCTACTTGCCTACTTGGTGAGCGGTGTGAAAGGAGCCTGTGGTCAGAATGCACTCCAGTTCTCAGTAGACAGAAGAGCTATCAACACACTTTGCGCTAGTTGCAACCTTTGTTAGCAGTCTCTCCAGAGAAACCAAGGCTATGGCAACTGGAGTACACTCTTAGTGTTATGCACAAAAATAGTCCCTCCAAGTCATGCACATTGACTGCATGCTGTACAGAAGCTTTTGCTTCTGCTACCGTGTTATGCCTACAATGTGGGTCAAATTGAGGACTCCAGTCTCCACGGGTGTGTGGCTGGCAGTATTCCTGAGCACTGACACATTCATTACAGTAAATGTTGATCGGCGCACACTGTCCTCCATCAAATGGAGGAACAGTCCCTCTAGCAAGATGATAGGAAGTACAAAAGAGCCATTGTATTTCATTGGCAGAGCAGGTCAGGTATTTTTCAATAAAATATTTTTCATTCAAAAATGCCAGTTTGCTGAAATCAAAAGTGTCCACAGGAAAAGATCACTGTTGATCAATTGCTCATTTTTGAAAAAAAAAATTGAAAAAAGTTCCATATTTGTCAAAATGTCCCGTTTTGACATTTTAGAAACAAAAAAAGTCGGGGGGGTTTGGGGGTTGAAATGACTTTTTGTTGTGAAATTTGTTAATTTCAGTAAAAAATAAAGTTTTTAAAAAATCAAAATTGAAGCAAAGCATTTTTAAATCATGAAAACGGAATGTTTTGATTTACCTGACCAACAGTTTGGGTTTGTTTGTTTTGGGTTTTTTGTTTTTGTTTCGTTTTCATTTCATTAAAAATTTCAAAAATTCAACTTTTGGGATGGGAAAATTTTTCAAAATCTCAAAAAAAATTGTGGGACAGAAAAACCATCCCACGCCCCCAGCTCTACTGATTTGAGCTTTGTACGCCATCAGTAATGTATATGCTGGACATAAGTGAAGTCATCTCAAGGCTAAAGGGTAATGATAACGATTTATTTTTCATTATTAACAATGTATAGTACAGTAGTTCCCAGGAGCTCTGTAACAGAGCTCCATTGTGCAGGGGCCTGTAAGCACATGCAAAGACCCAATCCCTGCCCCAAGGAGCTTACTTGCAAAGAAGAACATGTTTTTCTTAATGTTGCATTTGCAGTCCTTTCAGGGCCCTATATCAAGTGCTGAACCAAAAAGGGTGAAGAGATTTACTTACATGAATTCTGGCATCTGTTCTCTTTCCCCTCCCCTCACTTCTGTCTCCTCTCTTCTGTCACCCGATCCTTTAGTAGTAATAGGGTTCTGCTGACCAGCCATTGTTAGGGCAAATAAGTCAAACTGATGTGAAAACCAAATTTACCAGCTTCTGTGGACGGTAAGACCGTGTATTTTCTGAGGTTTTGATAGGCATTTTGAGTCTTTTGTAATCTCCATCCAAATCTGAATGGAAATCAGGCCTCCAAATTGTGTGTGTGTGGTGGGGGACTCCCCACCCCCTCCCAAAAATAGAAAATAATGTCAATTTTTTCTCCAGGCAGCTCAATCAGAATCACGGTAAGAAGGTCTCTGTTTTCACAAAAACAACCCCTTTCCTCTCATTTCCCCCTGTAATGATCCTACCTCATGGCTTCCAAATTGTTTAATTGCCGAGTAATTATACATCACATACAATGACTTCATCCCAGCAAGTGCTTCGTATCATTGAATGGTGTTTGAGACCAATGAACACATATTTATACTAAGTGCTGAGACACTGAATGGGAGTTATTTAGAACACTGTGCACCATGGTTTGCCACCTAATACCAATACAGTGCTTAGATCAGCATGCTTTCTAAAATGGAGTGTGATGGCATCGTAGACTCAAATGGAAGAACCCTGTAGGTCACTAATAGTGCACAGCATCATTAGAGTTGTTTTGTTTTGTTGCATTCTTTATTTTTACTCATCTTCTCTGTATTGTGGCAGGATAATAGCTCCGGGAGTTGACAGTAGGTTTCCAGTGATGGTGATTTGACATTGGAAATGTTCGCCACTGCCCATTGATATTCTGCTGTGTTGATGTTATGGTTTACCTGTGATTGGTGCACTTAACATTGGTGTGGTTCACTATTTAAGAACATAAGAAATGCCAAAGTGGGTCAGACCAATGGTCCATCTACGTCAGTATCCTGTCTCTGCCTGTGATCAGTACCAGAGCTTCAGGGGGAGTTTACAGAACACAGAAGTTGGAGTGATCCACACCTGTATTCCCCTCCCAGCTTCTTGCAGACAGGGATTTAGGTTCACCCTGAGCATAGGGTTACATCCCTGACCATGTTTGCTAATAGCCACTGATGAATCTCTCCTTCATCCCCTTCGTTGCCTATTTTCTAAGCTGAACAGCCCTAATCTTTTAAATTGTTTCTTCTATGGAAGCTGTTCCATAGCCTTGATCGACTTTGTTGCCCTTTCTGAATGTTTTCCAGTTCCACAATATCCTAAAGTCATGTGATAAGTTAACCCTTCAGCAGCAGCAGAGGATGGGGACAATGTCTTGCCATCACCTTTCTGTCCCTCAAACCCAGGGTGAGCTGGGGGTCCTTCCACCAGCCCAGGGTCACTAGAGTGCAATGCACTCCAGCCATGCACCTGACATGCACCCTATGCAGGGTGAGAGGAGGGACTGGCAGCAGGTTGTACTAGGCTGGCTTTATAAGCCAGGTTCCCCTTAGCCCCTGAACTTCTTAAGCCACCTTTCCATCCACTGGAGTGGCATAAAGGGGACAGAGTGGGTGATTCTCCTCTCATCGAAGTCAATGGCAAAACTTGACTTAGTTGGCAGTAGGACAGAACACAGTTGCAGACAGTTCTAATGAGAGAGCACTCTGGGGGCCAACTGATCAATGAATGACGTGAAAGTCGGCAACAATCCTAAATGGTGTCAGATTCTCCTCTCACGTGCCCTTGACTTCCACTGACTTCCATGGAATGACTCCTGTTTTACACCAGTGTGCATGGGCACAACCAGGCTCCCCAGCTGCAGGGGCACACATGATGTGAGAGGGGTGTGTTCCTGGAGAGAGAGGTTAATACAAGGAAGCCAGAAGCCTTCACATGTGCCTCTTTTCTTTGGTCATGTCTCTTTGGAACTGCTCCTCACCTTGCTTTCCTGCAGAGGGGGCGTCTGCTGCTGGAGAACAGGAGCAAAGCCAACGGGTGAGGTAACCCCCACAAATGGCTCTATGGCTGCATGCGTTGGCTGGATGGAATGGAGGCCATGGGAGAGTAAAGCTGGTTGGCTGCAGGTGGCCACTGCCTCCCAGATGTGCTGCTTCTGCTGCTCTCAGTTGATTGGAGAACCTGGGCAAGCTCTGGGTTTCTGCTGGCTGCGCCATGCTAAGAATAATGCCCTGGTCCTATACTTGCATCTCCCGCAACTGTGGAGCCTGAAACACACATGCCCTGGCTTCATTTCAGCCGGGAAGGTGATCACTGCCTGGGCTAGAGACCCACCCACATTCCCTGGGGACGGCAACTGATGGGTGAGGCTAATAAGGGGCACACTCAGGGCTGCTGCAGAGAGAAGCTTCCCACTTGCCTGAGTGTGTGTAGACATGTGCCTATGTGGGCATGGAAGTGTGTTGTATGTTTCTGTGTATATGTGTGTGTATATATAATATATATGCATATGTATTGTGTGCATAAATGTTTCCATCCACACGTATGTGTGTATACATACTATGTGTTTAGATATACATGTATGTGTGGTGTGTATGCATAGTCGGTGTACAGTGGGTATGTACATAGTGCATTTAGTATGTGTGTATACATAGTGTGTGTATATATGTAACACCAACAGCTAAATGCGTGAGCTTCTAGTGCATGAGCTAAAAATCGCCCGGCTCTTAACTAAGGCTGTAGCAGACTCATTAATCTCTATGTGGTCTTGGTGCCACTAGTGGGAACAGAGCAGCCCACCCAAGAGGTGTGTGGGTTACATAGACATTGTGTGTGTGTGTGGTTATGTACAGTGTGCATATAGATAGGGGGTTACATCTTTTTGCTTCTCTTAAACAATAAGACTTTTGCAAGTTCCCAGCTGACCTCAGCGACTCTCTGCAGCCTGTGCAAGCCATGGCCAGGGGCAGCACCTGTTTGCTACACCTGCCGGTGCAGGGCGTGGTTAGCACCCAGGGGTGCCAGGGCAGCGCTCGGTGGCTGAAGGAGCAGGCCAGGCGCTGCAATGCGGAGGAGCTGAAGAGAAAGGCCCCTTGGTGCGGGCTGGCACGACCGGGCCCCCCCAGCCTGCACCGTGCGGGAGGTGCTCGCCCCGCACTCCCGGGGAGCTGCGGATCGAAAGTGACTCGAGTGTTGCTAATGGCCGTCTGGCATCAGCCAAGCGTAGGCACTGGTGCCCGGCTGGTGGGCACGCTCTCTGGGCACCTCCCGAAATACACCAGCAGCCACCTAAAAACCCTTCTCTTTGTGGTTCTTTCTTGGGAAGGAAAGAAATGCCCGGGCATTCTCCCAGGCAAACAACGCCCCCGCCTCCTACCCCCAAATCCCCAGCCAAGCTGCCGTATTTCGAGCGGTTTTTTTCTCTCTTGAAAGGACAGCGGTATTTCCCATTGAAAGCCCTGTTTTGCGAAAGACCCCAGTCTGGACGAAAGCGGGGGAGAGCCTTTATTCGTCAGCTGCGTTGACTGACTTAAACCCCATCGATATTGGCAGTCTTTGGGCTGTTTTCGAGTCAACAGGTTGGTTGGTTTTTTCAAAAAAAAAAGGAATTGAATTTCAGGAACAAAAACAAACACACATTTTTTGCATGGGATTTGATGAGTAAAGAAACTCCCTTTACGAGCTTGGAATAGATGTCTCCCAGCCAACAAAGGTCATAGATGGGCATAAAATAACTCCCTGCCCGGAAGCGTTTGGCATGACATAGTACTGACCTGTTCTGTTTGGACTCTACTGGTACAGTGGCTTGTTTCGTGTTGGGCTTGGGATGGGAGGGGTTTAGGGTTTGGTAGGTTTTTAAAAAAAATATTTTACCCATACCATATGGAGCAGATCTAAAAACGAATCTCCAGCCTAAGTAAATGGTACGATTAAGATTTATTTTCTTCTCGCAAACCATATGATGTTGTTTTCCAATCTGTTTAAATGAAGAACAGGAAAGTCCTCTCCGGATCGGCTTCTGGGAAGAATGCTTGTTTGGGAGCATCGCCCACTAAGAAGTATTTGGTGATAAGCTGATAATCAGGTAGCAGTGACCATCCCCAATACTTTAGACCTTGCTGCTTAGAGAATATTTGATCAGACAGGACCTCCATTAGGAGCTGGTAATCCGCTATCAAGGCATTTTAGAGCCATTTGAATGTAAGGAGATTTTTATTAATGGTTCATGAGCCTAAAAGTCAAAATTGACTCTCGGAGCAGATTTTAACAGTTTGTGGTATTATTTATTCTAATTTTTTACTTCCCCCAATTTAAGTGATCTAACACATGTTAATCAGATCAGGAAGGAGAGAGACTAACAGTGCTGTTAACTAGTGTTGGATTGACATATTTACTAGAACATTTTTGAGAACTCCCTATAGACCTTTCGCTGTTTAAAATCTTTTCTTTTCTTGTTAGACCCGGCATTATAAATAGCAAACTACAATCATCCAAGAAAATACAGCTCTCCGGATCATAGTGTATCGTTGTACAGCTGATCTCAGCTGGAAAAGCCTATGTGTTTGCTAAAGGTACCCTCACTAGAGTGAAGTGTGAAATCAACACGAGCCCCATCATGACACGGTGTCGTTTGAAAAATAATTGTCTCAAATTCTCATGCGCCTCGACCTTGCCTGGGTTTGTTCCTTTCGATTTAAAACTCTCAGGAGATGTTAACACCAATGGGGTGACCTCCCTGCGGGCGGCTTTTGTCGTTGTTACAATAACTTTCTAAAAATTATGTTTACACGTTTTAAAAAATAAAATAAAGATGGCTAGGAATGAAAGGGTTAAAATCCCCGGTGAGCTAAATGCTGTATTGATCTCTATCGATAGTTGTTCAACGGCACAAGCGATGGGCTTCGGTGCATCAGAAACGCTGAGTTAATTGATTGGCCAGCTAGATTTGCACAGACTTGATTTGTTGGCTTGGATGGTGGGACTCACCTGTTTTAAAACGCGGTCAAGGTGTTTCCGGTAAGGGGCCGGCCCTGCATTCCTGAATGTAGAAGGGTCGGTTTGTCCCACTGACCTTCGTATCTGAAGGGTGTTTGTATACTCGTTAAAAACTCTTACAAGTTATCCGAAGGAGCAGCGGAGAACCTGATGCCACCCGGATGGCTCTGGGTTTCCTCTGTACCTTTGAGTCACTTCTGGACTGAAATGCATGATTCTCCAGCCCTATTCGTTTCTGTTCGGTTCGCTCATCGGTAACTCCGGAGCTGTCCCTTAGCTAAGTGTGTGTCTATACAAAAAAAAAACCCATTTATTATTTGAAAGCCTTCTAATGGTCTGTGCTTTTTGGAGGCGATGCACTTTGCAGTCAGAGAGACTCACCGCCGTATGCCTCAATACACCGGAGTCTTGTTACAATTTCCTGTTCTAGCCCTAATTCTGGAGCGTCTTTGCTGTCTCAAAGACCAATCCAAACCACGCGTTCACACCGTTCCATCGGAGGGCCCCTAATCTGGCGCAGGCAAAACACTTTGACTTCAGCAGGGGCTGCAGGAGGGACCCTTTCTTACAGCCTGAAATGGAGAGACCTGGTAATGTTAGTTGGGGGGTGGGGGACGATTCTCAGAGAGTGGGGTTGGTGGGGACATGATTATCCATATATTTCAGATATAGTGTTTTGAAAGCCGGGATGGTGAACTATAGATGTGTGTGGGCGTGCGGGGAGGGAGAAGGTATACAGGTCATTCTACTTGAAGACACTGTTGTGTGTGATCTGCGTATATCTCGTGTGGAGGCGGGGGGTTGTAATCAGAGTACAACTGCGCACACACACGTAAATATCATGGACTTTAAAAGCTGCCCACCCTCTCTGCTGAGAGGCTGTGGAAATAGATCAGATCAGAGAGTCAAACAGGAAAGACTGGGCAATTTTTAAAAGGGTGATTCTAAAAATGGTTCCAAACGCAAAGGGTGGCGCTCCGTTTGCCGTCTAAACATGGCTGGGGTGGTGTCCCTCTGGCGGGAGCCGCGGTCGGAAGTCTCTTATGCCATTGCAGCAGCCTGTGGTTAGTTCTGGACCATCAAGGGCTAGCTTGGCCTCTGTGGGTGACTCTAGACTGTCCATCGCAGGAGGGAGACTGCCTCGAACAGGCTTGTCTGACAGAGCAGATCGGTGGTGTCGGTGTAGCCTGTGGGGTTTACCGCCTGCGCCTTTATTTGAATCGCCCGGTTTGTGCACAGGCCAGGACAACCACCATCTAGCTGCGTTCCCTCGCTGAAGGCAAGGTCAATTGGCTTCCTAGATCCTTTCCGGCAGCGTTGTTCAAGGGGGGAAAGCGACCCCTGTTCTTGCACTGCGGTGACTGTCAGTGGCTCCCAGGTTTCCAGGGCAGGGGATGAATATTGAGAACAACGCCGCGCAAGCACTGCGCTCCTTTAATGGTCAGGCCCCCCCGCCTCCTCCACACCCCGCATGGCCGGTGGGGTGGGCGAGGCGTGGCACCGGGGCAGCAGCGCCGGAAACAAGCCCGCTAGGGAGGACATGAGGAGAGGGGAGTTGGTGCCGGACTCCCATTTTCATACAACCCCCCAACCCCAAACCAGGCGGGCGGGGGAGGGCTTTGGGCTTAACCCGAGCGGGGTGGGAGGCCGGGATGCAAGGTCCGCGCAACTGGAAGAAGTGGGTTCTTTTGCACATCTGGCCGGCCCCAGCATGGGGGGGAGGGGAGGCTGAGAAAAGGGCTGTTGGTAGCTTGAGTCTTTGCAACTGCGATGAAAAGCTCCGGGATTCACTTCTCTTTCCCCAAGACACCTCTGTGTGTAATTTGACAGGGAGGAAGAACGGGCCTCGCCCTGCTCCCAGTGAAGCTGGTGGCAAAATCCCCACTGACTTCATTGGGGGAGGAGGGTCGGGCCCCTTAACTCTTTCCAAACGCCCATCAGTAACACAATCAAAGTCTCCGCAGTCCCCCCATACAACCCCCCCATATTCGCCCCTCCTGCAGGCTTCGGGGTGGCAGGGCTCAATCTCACCGCCTGCGGCTGCCTTTTGGAGCAGGTTTGGGGCACGGAGGCAGCTGTTTGGTGGGGAGCCTACCCGGCCCAGTACCCCGCCGCACCGAGGGCGTTTTCCCCATTCATCCGTCTGCAAATTCCTTGTCAGGGAACCAAAAACTTTGGGGAGCTGAGTCAGAAAGAGCAACGCTGCGTTTGGGGGGGGGGGGCTCCAAGCGGTTTTATTTTCCAGCCCCAGACGGGGATGCTCCTGCGTCTTCTCAAAAGGACACATACAAGCAGGCTACAGCGATGGGTAAATAACACTGACTTTTCTAAATAACTCTCCCCCCACGTAGCCTTGGAAACTGACAATACTCCTCCGCAGTTGGGAGGGGGACGGGGCTTATCGTCTTTTGTTTCAAATAAAAACAAATGATATTAAGAAACTGGAGGGGGCCCAGATTGGAGAGGGGGCCAAGGGCTAATGCGGAGGGGGGGTGAAGATGAAGGAAAAGCTTTTGTAGATGTGGAAGCTTATAATCAACAGACACTGGAAACTTAAAACCAACAGACACTGCTGGAAACGGCCCCGAGAAAAGCCCATTCAGATGAACTGAAAGTGCAATAGCTCGTGGAGTTTGCAGCTCTGACTGTCGCCCTATGGAAAGAATCGTCCTGTATAATCAGCGAAGGAACAGCAGAGCCACTGGAGAGAAATTCAGGAGGTCGATTTCTTAAAAAAAGAGCTGTCCTGGCCTCTCAGGTTTTGTTTAACATTTTCCATTCCAGATCACAGTGCTTGAGTGAGGGGTCTAACTTACATTTCCTTTTAGCAAAACATCTTCCTTGATACCTGAATCTCAAACCTCACCGTTTGGTTTAGACGTAACATAGATTCGGTTCACCTGTCTCTTTCCCTTTTGTTCCGAATTTCCTTTCCAAGATGCAGGCTACAGGAAACGAATCGAACCTGAATGTCGATCGGCAAAAGCAGTTAAAAATGTGTTTTGAATTTTTTTTTCTTTCTTTTCCCCTCAACCCCTCGAGTTTGCAGTTTGCCAGTATAGAACCAAACGACTTTTCACCTAAATCTGCTTTAAAACAGAATAAATAAATATGTGGATGTGTTTAAATCGATAGCTATCCCTAAACAAAATGAAAGCCCTGAAATGGTTTAGCTTTTCTGATTAAGAAAAACGGTAGCTAAATTATTTTATCAATTGAAAACTAGGGGTTGCTACCAAAATAAAAATAAAATAAAAAAATATTGTCCGTGGGAAAAGCAAAACACGGTAAAGAAACAGGGTTCTTTTAAAAAAATCTCGTTTGAGAGCCTTATACTTACAAGGAAAATCATTTTCAGATAATATTTCCCTTAAATCCTTTTTTGCCATTCCTGACTTAAACCAGATCAATGGAGAGAAACTTTAAGCATTCACCTCTTTTACACGGGTAGGAGGAACATGTCTACAACCATTTCTATATTTTCCTACAAGGGAAATGGACTTATTTATCGATTGTCTTTAACGTGTTCTGCTTTTTAGTGTGATACACTTGTTAGAAAAATACTATAAGGATTATTAAGCACTAGTTCTCCTTGAACTTCATTTCCATTGATAACCATTCATTCTTTCTCCATGTATTGCAAAACAGAAAAATAGCAACAAACAGCATGAAAACTTCCATTCATTTGAGAGCTGACTGATTTGCTGAATATTTGCTTGTTTATTTTTAAAGGATAATCTTGCCTTCCCATTCTAGGGCACACTAAAACAGAAATAAATACATTAATCAGAAGTGAGTCATTTTACATGCATAAAATCTGTATAATTTATACCATCAAGTTAGACTGGGAGGAGGGGGAAGGCTGATGAAATGTAAGAGATTAGGTGACGCAACAAGATAATATATGGAGAATTCCCAAAGAAGACTCTCTTTTCTTAACTATCATAAACTAGAATCAAGTGCAAATATCGTCAGGTCCTGTACATCTGTCGATCAAGCGACTTCAGAGAGATTTCCTTCAACAGACTTTTTTAAAAAGCCCCCAAACTGTTTTATTAGAAATATTTGAGCATAGGCTTCACAGCAATCTGAGAAAAACTACATAACAGGCTAAGGTTTGAAGTAGATGCATAATAAATAGCGGAAACTGACTCGGCTTCCATTTGTTGAACTGTGGCTACCAAACAGAATATCATTTTAAATCGAGTTATGCTTGTAGCTAGCTGCTGGGCCCACTGCACCATTTGCGCCTCTGCATGTATGATGAGAGAGAGAAAAGCAGGTACCCTTTTTTTTTTTTAAAGGGACCAGTTTTCCCCAGCAGTTTCAAGAAAGAAGCAAAACTGACCAGGGTTCTTTGTTCTCAGCTTTGGAAATTATAGCTTTAAAACTTTTTCCAAACTCCTTTGTTCAGATATCACTTCTGCCTCAATTGCTCTCAGGTTCTGTTCGCATCCCCTCCCCTGTTTACCTCAGAAAGTTCATAGTAGCAGGAGAAACAGCCTTTTAACCAAACAGGACATTGCTTGCTCCCTCGCTGCATTCCCCCCCTAGGACTATGGGCACTGACTACAAAGCCCCTTTCCACTCTCTGAAAATAGCCGATGATTTTTTTTTCATCTTAACTGAGCCAATCTTGACGTGGCCAACTGAACATTTTAAACACAAAATCAGCCCTTGTATTTGCTACCTGTACCAAAGGAAAAAACATCAGCCTGTGGGGAACTTAAACGCAGAGAGATTTTCCACTCCATGCATTTGATGAAGTGGGTTTTAGTCCAGGAAAGCTTATGCCCAACTAAATGTATTAGTCTCTAAGGTGCCACAAGGACTCCTCCTTGTTTTTGCTGATACAGACTAACAGGGCTACCACCCTGAAACCAGAGAAAAGAGGCACTCTCAGTTCAGTATAGCAGAACAGTTCAGTATAGCATAGTATTTGCATTTCCCTTGTAACCCCCAGCCCCTTTATTTTTGATGTCCCTTGAAGTATGATGTCTTGAGGTACTTTCCCACTTTCCCTAACTCACCTTGTACAATTAAAATGGAAGACAACCATAAATTGTGCTAGAACCATTTTAATATAATTATACATATCTGCCAAATCCAGGGGAAAAAAGGTTTATGCATATATATCTTTTTTCTCAATGAACATCTGCAAGCATAAACGACAATGAATTTCTCCGTGTAAATTCATCAGGGTCAGAGCAATTGACCAATGTCCTGTTTTATTTCTACTGCCGGCTTGGCCAGCAGTAAGTTACTACAGATGAGTTTAGTGTCCTTGTGTGTTTTTCTTCTTTCTCTTTCATTCAGAGACAGTTTGTTGTAAAAAGTTTCAGTACAGTTCACCCGTGGTGAAAGGCGATCTTTTTAGGTATTTGTTTTTTTAAAAAAGATGATACTAGGTAACTCAGTTGCTCTGAATTTCACTTATAATTATAACCTATTTAAATCACAGCAGAACCCCTGCTGGGGAGGAGTTCACAGTTGCATACAATACAGGAGATCACAGTTTTGAAGTCTAGCACAGATTAAAAACCACAGATGTACCATGTATATAAGACACACACTGATTGTCTCTTAAAAACTACATATTGACTCCTTATGAACATTTCTTCTTCTTTTTTTTTTAAATAAAGTAGTGCAGCTAGGACAATCAGTCACACAACCCACACAACCCTGAACCAAGGTCTGTCAGTGCCAACTAGCAAGTTGGGCATGAAACAGTTGAATGAGCTTGAGAGAGAGAAAGAGAGAGAGACGCTGTCCATTCCAAAGATTTTTAACCAAGGGTTGGCTAGCACGCTGGAAACCTCTGGGTGAAGGATCTTTCCACACACACACAAAAGAAAGGAGAGAGAAAAAAAACACAACCAAACCTAGACTTTCTTTTTAAAACTGGCCCATAGGTGGAATGATCTGCCATTCCTTTCAAACAAAGAAACCCAACAGTTGGCTAAAACTATAAAGAACACAGGTAGGTCTGTCTGCTTCTGCTCAGTAGATGATCTGTCCTTTTAAGGCCTTCTTCCTTCATTTCTTCTTTATTCCTTTCCAGAGCTTTTGGGCAGGAGGTGAATCTCGGTATGATCACACCAACTGTCTCTTTTTTTTTTCTTTTTTTTCTTTTTTTTTCTCTTTAATTTAACCAAGACCTGACTAAAACTGGAATGTTCAGCCCAGCATGTTTATTATTATTATTGATTTATTCTTCATATTTATTCTTATCACAAAGGGGTCCTACAGGCCTTCACAAAACCTGGAACTTCCATGAAGATGTCTGGTCTTTATAATCCAAGCAGTCAGCATTGAAGTTTAGCTTCCAGGAGGCGGTTTGGTCCTTATAATCCAAGCAGTCGGTGGTTGAGTTAAAGCCCAAACTTGATGCTCCATAGCCCTGGGTGGAGAGGGAAGCTGGGGACTGGTTGAGATGGCTGGTGACTGCATTGGTGCCCATAGGGCTGAGTGTGGCCCCTGGTCCAGGAAGCTGGTGGTGCATCGGGGTCAAATAAGATCCACAATCCATCCCCCCGAAGTAGGAGGTTGAACCAGCGTAGCCTTGGCTGTAGCCTGAAGCCTGGGTGTAGGTCATGGGGTAGGATCGCTGCATGCAAGAAGAGGATGTGGACAGGGGGTCTGAGAGTGGGGAGATGGAAGCTGGGCTCCAGATAGACACGGGGGCGCTGCTGCTGGAAATGGCTGGGACGGAGGTGCTGGAAGGGGGGGTGAACTGCCCGCTGGTGCCGCTCTCCGAACTTACTTCGCGAGCCGGGGAGCTCTTCTTCTTGGCCGGCCGCACTTTGCTCTGGCCCCCGTTCTGCTGCTGCTGCTGCTGCTGGCGGCACTTGGCCCGGCGGTTTTTGAACCACACCTGGCAGGGAAGGCGAGAGAGAAGCCGCGGGTTAGTGCCGCGAATGCCCCTGCCCAGGGGCGAGGAGGGGTCGGAGGCGCCCGGGGGTTATCCCAGCGGGGGCTGGTTTGAAAGGGGTCCCACACTCCGGGATTGGGAGGAGGAAGAAGTAGAAATGAGCAAATCAAACCGTTTAATAAGGGCCTGGGGGGGGGGGGAGGGGAATAACCCTCTCAATCTGCTCTGCCTGCCAGCCTCGGGCCCCCCAGGGCCGCCAGTTAATTGGAAACAATAGAGCCTCACACCGGGTGGAAACAGGGAGACAAAGGGGAGAGCGTGTTCGCAGAGGCGTTGCTTGTCCCTGAGGCAGGCGGCGGATTCTCCGCTCCCGGCCCAGCTGCCCGGCCTCGCCGATGGACATGCAGAGCAGGTATTTGATTGGGGGATTATTCGCGCCGCGGGGAACCCAGGCATCCGGGGCTGCTGCCCACTGATCCCAACAACCCACTTCCACTCGTGCCCTCTCGCCTCGGCCCTTCCCTCTCAGGGAGGCTCTGCCAGGCCCCAAGGCACTGCTCGCTGCCAGTTAGGGTCTACAGAAAGTCTTGGTCCTGTTGTGTGGACAGTTTACTGGGGGAGGGGAGGGGAGAAGAGGAAGGGGAAATGCGGCCTTTAACATGATAGCACTGCTGGTTTTTGCAGATGGCACCTTCGCTGTAGCTAGTTGCTTGTGTTGCCCATATAGACCAGGCGTTGCAGATTCCCAAGATCAGTTGGCTATTTAAAGATGTGTTGCCCTTTACTGCAATAGGCCTTTTGGGCCTATAGATGCCCTGGGACCAGTGACACAGAGAGGGTAGCATAGACCCTTTCACTCAGGTTTAGGTCCCGATCCTGCAGAGGATCACTCCTGGACCGGTAGAGTCAATGGCAAAAACAGGACCTGTGGGAGTGGGACCCTGGTAAGTTTCAAACAACTGGCTCTGCTGCTCAGATAAAAACCCTAAAACCAAGGTGGGTAGAGGGAGGGAGGCTGGCGCCCCCAGACACGAGAAGACTAGGCTAATAAAACTCCCTGAAAGTTGTTTGCACCAAACAAACGTTCGGAGCTCAGTCCTTACTCGGGCCAAAGGGACTTCCCTGGGATTTTTGCCTGAGTAAGGAAGGCAAGACTAGATCCCTCCTCCCCCATTCTTTTCCTTACCCACCACTCCAGTCCCTCAGTGAGTGTGAGAGCCAGCTTTCTGCTGCCCCTTGACTCAGTTGGAAACACTGCTAAGGTTCCCCGCAACCCCCCCCCCCCCAGCCTTCATCCACTGACGTCAAAACACCTCTGGCTTTGAATGGGTGCAGGAGGGGTCCCTTGTCTGGAGTCTAATGGCCTCCCAGACACTTGCTCTCCAATTAGCTGGCGGGGCAGGCGGAGGTGAGACCTTGCAGCTGTCCCCGTTGCCTATGGAGTCTCTGTAGCCTCCGTCAGTGGCTCTGGGAGCTGCTTCCAAGCGGCAAAGAGGCCCCCTGGACTGGCTGCGGGAGCAGAGGCTGGGCCTGGGTTTGAGTCTATTTGTGACACCGCTCAGGCAGGGAGAAAAGGGGGAAATCAGACTCCCCGCTAAAGCCACTGAGCTGCGTTTTGTAGGAGTGCGCGCCAGCCAGGTTTCCTCCCTGAGCTTCCCATGCACGTTCCCTGGACGCCTTCCTGGGGCCTGCAATTCAGCGGGAGCAAGGATCGGGTCCCTTCGGCAGCTTCCAGGAGAGCAAGGGTTGGCTGGGCCTAGGGCGTTTGTCCCCGAGCTGTCCCAGCTCTACAGACACCGGCAAAGGAACTGAACTCTCCCGGCCTAGCGGCGGCTCCTGGCCACAAAACCTGCCTCTGGCAATTGCGATCCATGGAGAGGGCTGCTGGGGAGAGTCGTCTTTGGATTCCAAGGGATAAAGGCTTGGGCGAGGGGCGGAGGGCTGGGGCTAGGGCAGGCTGGGAGGCAGGACGGCCAGGGGAGCGCTTGAGGGAGGAAGGGGGCTGCTGATGGAGGGTGTCTTGGGGCGCCAGGTCCGGGAAGCTCCCAGCGCTGCGGGTGGCTGGCCTGGGTGAACGGGAGCGGGGGAATGGGTCCCTACCTGCACCCTAGACTCGGGCAGGTTGATTTTCAGAGCTACTTCCTCGCGCATGAAGATGTCCGGGTAGCGGGTCTTGGCGAACAGCGCCTCCAGGACGTCCAGCTGCGCCCGGGTGAAGGTGGTGCGCTCCCGCCGCTGCTTCCGAGGGGTCGCTGCGAAGAGCAGCCGGAGGCCCTTAGTGACATTCAGCAGCAGCCCCTCAGCCCAGCCGGGCAACCGGCCCAGGCACCGCGCAGACCCTTCCCCACGACACCCCGCGCAGCGCCCCCCGGGGACAGCAACCCCCCACCCCCCAGTGCCCCGAGCCCCTCATGGCAGGGACCCCCGCCCAGCCCCGCTCCCGCAGCCCCAAGCACCAGCTGGGAAAGTTACCGCGGCGGGGGAAGGCGCAGGGGCGCATTTCCCAGGGACATGCGCCCCCTGCCCCAAGCTACCCACCCCCCGCTTCCCAGCCCATGCCGGCCGCGCCTCTCCGGGCAGGAGGCAGGGCGTTCTTGGCTGCCCTGACCCCAGATCCTCTGGTTGGGGCTATGGAGTGTACCCAAGGCCGGGGGCCGGGGCGAGCCCTGCTCTCCAGGGGCCTGACTCAGTCCCCAGCGCAGCGGAGTCCTTTCCTCCCTCGGCAGCAGAGGCCGGGTCACGCCGCTTACCCGGGTATCCCACGGAAGGATGAAGCAAGTCCATGCCCGAGGTTGTCAGACTCAGCCCGTTGACTGCATAAGGTGGTTGCTTGAGATAAGACATCATGCTAAAGTTGTGCTTGGAGGGGAGTTGGCCAAAAATTCGGGGAAGGGGGAAAGGCCCGGAAGGTCTCGATTCCCTCGGGCGCGGAGATTCGGGGTCCCGGCGGGCTGACTGAAATCAGGTGTCTACAAAGTGAAATTAAAAAAAGGAGGGGTTGGTTAATCGAGCTGTCTGGAGTCGATCTTTTATCTCCTCTGGCTTGTTTGAGTGTGAATCTCAACAGGCAATCCCTCTGCTCGGAGACACCGAGACCTCCAGCTGCATTTTGGACCGGAGGATACTGACTAGATAAACGCATTTAAACAACAACAAAAAAAGTTACACCCCATCCAGTAATTACAATCCGCCTCGCAGGAGCACAACCCCCCATGCCTTCAAATGCACACATTGTATTGCTACCCTGGGCATTTGCATAGGATTCGTTGGCTGGCACTAGCTAATTGTCTCAAACAAAACTTGATTGGGGCCATTTGCAGACACAAAGACCTCCTTGGCTAAATAAATAATGCTGATAACAAAGCCCATTGGTGAGAAACAAAGAAACAATTCAAGAAACTGATCTCTCCCTCGGTCTTGTTGCAGGGCTTTTTAATTACCCCAGCGTTTGCCACATTCAACTGCTACGAACCCCAAAATGCTGGTGCATTTAAGACCTGAAATGCTACCTTGGAAAGAGGCAAACTTTTCTGTCCCACCACGATCATTCCACGTTTGAAGTGATTTCTGTCAGCCATTTTTCACCTAATTAGTACTTTGGGTAATTAGATTTAGAGGTAAGTAAGAGATTTATTAGGCTTTCAGAAGCTCTTGCTTATGGAGCTAACGCTAAACAAACAAGCATTTAACTTTCAAACAGAAATCATCACATGGCTAAACTTGCTTCCAAATTTCCCCTGGTAGTAAAAGAGTATCATTGAACATCTGCAGCATTTTCTTTCCATTGCAAGACTGTGTTAACAGGAAGATGCATGTTACCATGCAATCCAATCTTGCATTTAGACTATACAGCTTTGTGGTCTTAAGAAACAGCGAGGTGATGGTAGAAGAAGTGTCATCATTTAACTTTCCAGCCACAAATTCCCTTTGGTGTTGTGTCCCAAGCCCTTCTGACACCTATTTGGAATGCAGCCGCCTGCCCCCCCAAAAAAACTATTTACTTTTTCACCCTGCTTCAGGATTCCAAAGTGTGACATTAACACATCCTGACAGATTAAAACATTAGCATTTCTTTAATAAAATCTTGTCCTGCTCTTGGAAAGAGCTAAGGACTTTGCAACTTTGAGAAAGCGACATTTTTTCCCCAAAATGGCGGACAAAGAGTAAGGAATTTCCAAGTGTCCTAGTCTCTAGACGATTTGGATAGTGATATTTAGACTGGCTGGCTTCCTGCACAAGCAGCTATTTGAATGAACTCCTTAATAGGGAAGTTAATTTATTTTTCGCGTTACAAAAACATATCTCCTTTAATTGAAAGTTAATGCACCAAAAAAGTGAATGTTTGAGACATTTCAGGGTTTCCCCCCATATTCCAAGGTAGATATTTCATTAAATAAATACATCTCAGCCAAGTTATAAACAAAGACACCTTCCTCTATTTCAGTTCCTATGTTACTGCAAACCCCAGTCTAAGGAAGATTTTGAATTAGTATTTTACTTGTTTTTTTTTTTACTTTCCTGAATTGCATGAATTAATTAATACATTCAGATACTTATTATTGTATTTCCTCTTGAACCTAATTATAAATAATTTGCAAATCCTTCTTCTATTAGGGAGAAAAATAGGATACGAAGATGTTTGTTTTAAAAAGAATATTGTGTGTGCATATTTGTGTGTATGTGTGACATATACATGTATAATACACACATATACACACATTGTTCATTCACGCATCTGTTTCACAAAAATCCTTAGGGAAGAATTTAAGTTTAAATTTTTAAAATTCTCAGAACAAAAAAAAATCGCTCTTATTTGTATTGTTTTGATGTTTGACCACATGCAACTTTTAGAAGGGCATCCCCAGGCCCAGTTTCCTACTGAAATAGGATTAAAAGCTTCCATCACTGGTGTCAAACTTTTTTCAAGTGAATTCGTTTTAGCCTTGGTGGGAGAGATTTTCTATCCTTTTTTTTTTTTTTTTAGTGCAGAAAAACTGCATCACTTTGAAAGTGGAGGGATACACAATAAACCCAAGGCGTTTACAAAACACACTTGCCTGCAAGTGGAAATACAATGAAAAGTTTGGTTTACGTCCTACCTGCTCAGCAGCGAAGCCCCTTTCCATGCGGGTTGGTTGATCTGACCTGCTTCATAGCAAGATCGCAGTTTTATACCTAACGGCTATTCTGCGCAATCTGTCACCTTTTTCTCTCTCCCAAAGATCCAATCTACCAGTTGCTCGCCCCTCGCTCAATAATAATTACCCCGTCCAAGAATTAATTATAATAAATGTTTTCTTGATAAACTAACGAGATAATCCGAGTGGCACACGGTCCCTAATTACGGGCCGCCAGACCCAGCTCTGCAGATCATGTGCACTGATTAATTTTCTGCCTGATGGCAATGAAACAAAACATATAGACTGGCACACTGTTTATCAAAACAAGAAGCCCGGTGTTTGGCCTTTTAAGAACTGCAGGGAAAGTTTGAGGCCTTGGGGAATCCACCAGGCTTTGGCTGAACGTGAGAGAATCATTTAAGAGACCCCCCCTCTTTTTTTTTTGTGCATAGTCACTTTCTGGTTTTTAATATTTTTTGTGACAGTCTCTCTCCCTCCCTTTTAACAGGAAGGGGAACTTTTTGTATTCCAAAGTTAGCAGTGGGTTTAGCGGTCTGATCAAATTTTGCTCTTCATTCGACCCGACCAGTGTAACTAAAAACATTCCAAAACCTCAAAATTCTCCTTCAAAAAAATAAATACAAAGTTTTAAAAACCCAGCCCTTCATTGCTATACAATGAAACCACAGGCAGGGTTAAAACCAGAGATCGACCCAGGAACGGACTAACCAACCGTATTATATTAAACCCCCCAAATCCTGCCAGGCTCACGCTTTTTAAAAACATTTGATTTGATTTGCACCTTAAGCCCGCTTGGGTCGCCATGAATGTAAACAAACCTAGCCCCGAATGACTGAATAAAGAAGAGATTACCACTGGGGAGAAACTTGCACTGAGGTTACCTTCTTCCACTAAAGGGGAACAAGTTTAAAGAGCTGTATGTATATTAGCTCCAGTTTAGCTAATAAAGGTGCTTTCAAAGAAGGGAAGTGCCTGCCACCTACATACGCCGGCCCGGAACCCAATATGTACCTACATACGCCGGAGTCCTGTATATAAAGCAAATGGCTTCTCTTTGAAAGCACCTTTCCAATGAAGCTGCGAACCATTCGTCTCCCTTTTAGAAATCGATCCAGTTCCTGTCATTCATTTAAACAGCAGATAGAAGCAGTTTCCCATTTATTTATTTATTCTCTCCACCCCAAGATGCTTTAAAGAGTCGCCCCCCCCCTCCACATATCCACTTTTTTTTTTAATCTAACCCTTTTCTTGTTGCCTCGAGTCCTTTCTGGTCAAAGCCATGTTTGCAAAATGACTTTTTCCTTTGCTTAGTCTATCGATCGGGAGTCTTAGGCAGAAATCTGTTTATCAATAACCGCTGAGGCGAGGGGATTTAATTCCAATTATTTTTTTATTTAAAAAGTATATGTACCGCCAGAGAGCGGCTCGAGTCAAGAGGATCAGGCCAATAACCACAACAATAAGGGTTGTTGTTCCCCTCCCCCCCCCCCATGGAAAAACTCGATCTTGTGGAGGAGAGTCCCACAGACAACAGCATAAAGGAAGGGAAGGGGGAAATTCGAGGGGCTGTATCTACCCGCCTCCTCAATTAGCTAATTTGGTCCCTGCATTTTCAGCCAGAGGAAAGACTCTACATTTCGGGGAAAGGAAAATGAATTAAATTGGGGGCATAGGCGAGCCAGTTTCTAAACATGCTCCTCTCCCCTCTCCTCCCTCCCCCCCAGGACTGCGAAAATATGACCGGTCTAAATCAAAACAATGGGTTACGTTTCCTTCCAAAAAATGATATCTAAAGAGAGTCCTGATGCTTCAGATGACTGCCCGGTGCAAAGAGAAATCCGCCCTCACCCGTTCCCCAAAAAGCAAGCAGGCATTTTATTGTCAACTCTCCTGATACAGCAGCTCAGTTTTCCAGGCGAGATTCAGGGGGTACAGCAGAATCACAGCCACATGCGCCGAAAAACGATTCTTTCAAAAAAGCAAACCCCTTCTCACTTACCTTGAAGCGTCTAGGGAGGCGTGTGCCGGGGGGCAGGGCAAAAAACGGACCAAATGATCCTGGCCAAATTCAAAACCAAGAGTTCTCCTACAAAAGAAATCACAAAGCAGTAGGTTAGAAATCTTGCATTCTGGATCCACCTGGCCCAAGAAGTCAACGAAAAAGGGGCGAGCGAGGCTAGCGAGGGGCCGGGGTGTGGATTCGATACCTACAAAGTCGGCCGTTGCAGGATCTGGCCAAGTGATTTGCTTTTTAATAACAGTGGAGAGTGAGTTGGAGCTGAGGTCTCTACCTCTCTCAGGGAGATTTGCTGAGAAAGCGCCGCTCTGGCAACTTTTTGACGCAAACTCTCCAACCAATGGCAGGCAGAGAATGATTGACACATCTAAGCCAGGGGGGAAATAATAAAAACACACAACAGGGGGAGGAAAACAGGCCACTGCTGCACCAGGGGGACAATCAGGCAACAAATAACAGCGACCAAAATGACACCAGAATATACATAAAAGAAACGATGCTCGCTTTAAAAATATACATTCTGGGCTGGGGCATATGAACTAATTGTACAATTAACATGACGGACAGCAAAGATCACGTTACCCTATTGCTGGGGAAAGGAGGAAGCGGGGGGGGGGCAGATAACACACTCACACACACACAAAAATGAGGATATTAAAATATAAGAGTAAACATTATGGGAAAGGGGGGAAAAGTGGGTAAATACAGGGGACTGCAAAGCAAAAGCTGCCAAGAAGCTCTTGGATTAAAAGCAAAACGCCTGTCAAAGACGAAGACGTTGAGGTATCAAAGAAAGTGAAACTAAGCCAGAGAAAGGGAGAAAGAAGGCGCCAGCACAAACTATTTCAGGGGGCTCCCCCCGCCCCCCACCTGCCATACCAGACACACGAATGGTTAGCGGATCTGGGCTAGGACAAGGGCAGACAGAAAACGGGCTACCACTGTCCCTGCGCTAGATTTCCAGTTTAGGGTCCAGTGGATTGCTGCAAGAATAGATATTCCAGAGGGCACGGGATAGCCAGCGCAAAGGAGCCATCAGCCATCCCGGGGTGTGTGTGTATAATATATATACACCTATAATATATATATATAACCTATGCAGTATATAATATATATACACCTAGAATATATATAGAACCTATGCAGTCAAAATGGGGGACTGGGGCGAGCTGGATTGAATGTACAGTCCCTATAGGACATGCAAATATTTAAATACAAATAAAGGGGATGCGGCAGGGGAGGGGGATATTGTACGGTTCCTAGCTGCAAGCAAAATCCGGAGAAATCCCGAAATGTCAGCGATCTGCTGGCAGCACCAAGGAGCGGGAGATGCCCGTTGGAGTTTACACGTCCCATCGGACTGCGATCGCTGCCGAACTTTTCCCCACCGCGCGGAGAGCGAGCGAGCCCAATGAACACGTTTAAAATAGGCTTTTTAACAAAAAAAATCTCGCGGCGATCAGGAGACAGAAAGCAACCAAGAAAGCGGCGCTCCTGCCTCCACCGGCACCGGGGGGAAAAAATAAAATAAAACCAGCTCGAGCCTTTGAATGTGGCGACCTGTGGCAATGAAGTTAGAGGAATTAATGCGTCTCTTTGTGGCGCTTTCTTGTGTGGAATCAAACGTGGTTGTCCTTGGGACGGACAGCAATTAACGCATGATTTCAATGCAGCCGAGTTAGCAATTTGCAGCACAGCTTCTGGAGTTTTATTGTGTGTGTGTGGGGGGGGGGATTAAAGAAAACATAAAGCAAAGTAAAACAACAACAATCGCCCGCCCCCCTTCCGTCCCTGCCCTTTGCTCCGCTTGTCTCCCACTTCCAGGGCTACTTTTCGGGAAGTTCTGCTGGCCGGGACGCAGCCCAGAGAACCCGGAACTGAAGTTGCAGTTGCTTGCTGGGGACCCAGCAGTATCCAATTCCCTGCTTGCCCAAGATAATTAAAGCATAGATCCACCATCCCACTTTTTAGCAGCCTTGACACGTTTATTTTGAGGGGGGGGAGTCCTGGCTCTTTGTAACCCCCCCCCCCCCGTTACTAGATACAGATCTGTGCATACAATACTTCACTCTGAAATGATGTAAATATCCCGAGATAGGCACCGCCACCCCACCCCTCCGAATTTCATTTAACATAGCAGCAATAATAAATATCGAAATTCAACCCGCCCCCCCCACACACACACACACACATTCGTCCCCACACTATTTAATAACCTTGGAAGAAATCTAAAGATAATTCTTTCCCGTGTATCCTGGGGCAGAAGGAATTTTTTTTTCTGAGTCGAAATCAATTTTTAAAAGGGGGGCAGTAAAAGGGGAATGGGGTCCGTAAATGGGGGTGGAGTGGGAGACGCAGTTAAATAAAATACAGCGCCCAAGAAACTAGTTAAAAGCTGGGATAGAAGATCTGGAACTACGTTACAGTCCAAGCCACAGGACTCGTGGTAAAAACAACCAGGAGTCTGGTGGCACCTTAAAGACTAACAGATTTATTTGGGCATAAGCTTTCGTGGGTAAAAACCTCACTGAAATCTCCAATCTAGCAGCAACTCCTGAAACTGACCATGCTTATATCTTGTGGGGCAGTGTGGATAAGTGAGCTCCCTTTCCCGTAGATAGGGGACTGCATGAGGCGAGCTCTCAGCCCTTTCCTTTGCCCTCTAGTCTAATAACTTTGGAATAATCGCACGGCCAATAAAACAAGTGGCAGAAATGGACGGTGTTACTTAAATAAACAAGGGTCTCTTTAAAATTCTCATCCACTTCAGATGTCTAAAGTAAGATTGTGATGATTTTGTCACGGTTTGGTAAATTTACCCCTTTAAGAGGCTTTCATAAATCCCAGAACACACCTTCAGCCAGATTTGAATATAGATTTAGGTTTTAAAACCCAGAAGCTGGGAACACCGCTTTATCAAAGAGAATTTCCCTTTAGCTTAGCAATGTGCTGGAATGGCTCTTGCAAAGATTGGATCTGAAAGGGGGAAAAAAAAGGGGGAACCTTTTTTTCTGGAGGAATTCTGCACAGACTTTGAAGCAGCGTCTGGCTTCAGTTTTCCTGCAGCTAATGGGAAAGTTGCAAAAACTGGTTCTCCCGCTGTAAGCATTTGCGTTTTCATTTTTTTTTTAAACTTTCCAATCTGTTCTTTTCAATTTGGAAACCATTTCAGATCAGGGGCAGCCCCAGAAACCCAGTCTAGCTCGGGATAAATTGATAGTCAGTGGACGCTGCGTGTTGAACTATAAGAACTTTTGTCCTCTGAGAACCAAAAATCTACTTCTGGGATGAAAAGCGCTCTCACTTCTGATTTTCAGTAAGTTCTTCGACTTCCAATACCAATTGCGTTAAATAGCCATTCATTTCCTCTCTCTCTGCATAGATGTATCAGTCATTCTCTCTCTTTCGCTCTCTATTTATTTCTGATTCCTTTGGCATTATTTTGCAATCCTACTAAGTTGACTGTTTTGCAAGCGTTTATTGCTGTTTGTATTTATTTCCCCGCCGGCGGATAGCACTGAACTGCTCGGTTTGTATATGATGACAAAAAGAAAGAGTTTATTGTGGGAGACTTAAGCAAGCCCCCGTAAAACGCACCGATTTATGATTTGCCACCTTTCTGTAGCTGGTCGGATCCGGGGAGCAATGCATGCCACTCACTTCGCTTTTCCCTCAGCGGATTTGTGTCTAGTTAAAATATTCCGCACTTCCCTTGCATTTTATCTGCAATTCAGCTGCGGTTTCCAACACTTCTCCTGCCCCCCCCCTCAAAAAAAACTTATTTTTCTTGGGGGGGGGGGGGAGGATGCGATTTAAACAGCCATTCACAAATACCAAGAGCCACTTTTCAGAAATGTTACCAGTCCTTGCCATGTTCAAAAGAACTCCCTTTTCATTTTGTCTCAGAGCTGCAGACTCTCCTTTGGGTTTTTTTCTTAGTCTCCATCCCAGCCTCGATTAAACCAACTTTCATAATTTGTATGGGGGGAAGGGTGGGGAGGAGATGGGGGAAGAAATCTGGCAATCTGGAAGCTGCCAATTTTTACAGCCATCTATTTCCTAAACATGATACACTGAGCGAGAGGGAGAGAAGAGGGAACTACACCCGAGGAAGGGCTGAACATGAACTCTTGCCCAAACCAGAAAAGTCTCCCTGAAATCAAGAAATAAATTCGCAGTGCGAATGTGACCGTAACAAAAGAAGATCTTGTGTGTTTCCGGAGAGAGCTGGCTGGGGGTTGTGCAGATGAGTGTCTTTGGGCGAAGAGGCGAAAAAGAGATGGGTGTGGGTCGGGTGCGAACTAGGGTGGAAATGTTCTGTGCATCTCTGGGGGAAGTGTGGGAGCCGGTGGGTATCAGTTTCCGTAATTTTCCTCTCCTAGCCTGAGTTGCCGGGATGATCAGCTCTGTGTAGCAATCAGGTTCTAGCCTGGTATTAAAACCACGACCACACTCCAGTATCTAGCGTGCTGGCAAACTTCATAGCCAGCTTGGAGGGGAGGGAAACCAGGGTTTGTCAGAAAGAAGAAAATAAACCCTCAGCGAAGCTTGAAACGAGTCTTTCCTTCCTAACCTTTTCCAGCCTTTATTTCCCGCATATGGGGAAAAAACAACAACTTTTTTTTAGTAAGATCCGCAAAGAACTTTTCCTCTCCTTTGGTTTCCTTTGGACTTTTAATCAGAGCCCATCAGCTGTAGCCATATATACAAGAATCGATATAAAGTAATCCGTGGAGCTGGGATAAGGTTTTAATCGAAAATCTTCTTTGCCATTCTTTGCAGATCTTCTTTAGCCGCTGGCTGGTGGAGAAACAAATGTTCATTTGCCCCCCCCCCCCCTTACACACACGCACACACACAAAATGCAGAAAACTTGCAAAAGATCAGAAACCAACTGTTGTTACCCCGTGAATAAGAAATGAACCCTCGTGTTATCTTCTTTCTGTCCCTTACTTCCATCTATTGCTTGATGGCTTTTGTACATTCATCTCTGAACAGAACCATAGTTTCATCTTTTAAATGGCATGTTGGAAATATGATTTTACCTGCAAAAGAAAGGGGCGGATTTGTGTGTGTTGTTAGCAAAGATCAAAACAAGCATAACAGGGTCAGGAAATCTTCTAGTAAACGAAATCCTTTAATTTGCCAAAGATTAAGGAAGGACTATCACACTTTTTAAACCCGTTTTTTGTTTGTTTTTGTTAAATGATCTACAATTTAACTCGCTTCTTTCATTTCAGGAAATATTTATTTTCCACTGTCAAAAAAACAGTCTTTAGTCCTTTCAAAATAGCGCTAGGTATTTTGCTCAGAGGGGATGGGGGAAAGCCAGCGTTTTAAACAATACCACCAGCTTCAATTTGTTTTGTTATTTTAAATTCATTGTAAATCCATTCTGGCTCCCCTGTGTTCCTGCCTGATTAAACCGTGTGATTTGTCCCCCAAAAGCTGCACATTATCTACAAGTGCAAGTCCATTTGCAAGCATCAGCCTCGGGTTTAATGTAAGCAAACTGGACCGAGTAAAAAAGTTTACCCGCGTAATTGCAGCTAAGAGTCGACTATAGTTGGTTTAATCATTGTTTTCTATCTGATAAGTGCGTTTTAAAGAATGGACTCGCCTTTTTTTTTTTAATCTGAAGGAAGCGAGCCTGCCTGGCCATATTTGAAACCCAAGCTGGCGTCTTATCTGTATAGAATTTCAATTTATTTAAAAGCCTGGTATTTAATAAACGACATGGGCCACATTTAGTTTAGGCAGCTTCCCCCCCCCCCCCTTTCCCTCCCCCCGGGTTGTACTTTCTCCGTAATCATGTCTAATGAAAAAGTGGGATTTCCCCATTATTTAGAGGGGGGAAAAAGTGAAAATATAATGCATCTTCATTAGGAAAATTGACTGCTGTGCTCAAGACAGTTCTTAATTGAAAAGGCAACCTATTTTAATGGTGTGGGTGAGGAGAAGATTACATACTTTATCCAAACACAAAGACAATTAATAATGAGAAGCAGCCTGCTGCCATTAACGCTAATGCAGTTGCATCAATGTCAGGGTAAGTGCCCATACCTGAGACACAGTGAAATGCACCCCCGGTCCACTTGCCTGGCGTTCATTTCACCCTGTACCAGGGGGTGAGGACCGGCCACGTTATTTTTGCTCCAGTGATAACTGATAAAGAGCAGAAACGAGGCACGGATGCCCCCGATTTTGGTTCCGTTTTTTAATGGCAGTATAACCCAGCAAGTTGTACAAATCCAACTCGTCTCCTTGCGCATTTTAAAGGGGCTTTAATTGAGGGAAACTGCATCGTTCAGGCCAGAACAATGCAGAGCGGGGTTAGCATTTAATCGGCCGGTCGCAAACGAATGTGTGTCCCATAGCCACAGATAAATCGTTTCTCCCATCCCTTGCTAAAGATGAGCTTTCAACTAAACCACGCCGGAGTTTAATGCATTGGTTTGGGTTATTTTTTTGAAATCAGGTTTCATTCCAGGGTTTTGCTGAAAGCTCCATTTATGCGGATCTTAGGGTTTGTTTGTTTGTTTTGTTTTTCCAAACCAAGCTTTTCTTTTCGGGTCAAAAGATCAGTGACTCCAATGCGAAATGTCTGGCTAGAGAGAGAGAGATTGAAAGATACATTTAGAGGAGCTGGCTTTCCCTAAACGAAACAAAGTCGAGATCAATACAGCTCCAAGTCCCTCCTTTGACAGCGAAGCTGATTTATGAATTAAAAAATAAAAGACATAAGCCAGCAGGTGTCAGTTCCCCTCCCCCACAATACATCCGCCGAGGTGCCACAAACACACTTTTTATGGCTGAATTTCGAGCGTCTTCTCCTACATTTTAACTATTCCTTTCCCGGCACGACCCCTCCTCACTCAAGATTTGCACAGAAGTTTTCTGTAGGTCTTTGTAACAGTCAAGACAAAAGCTGGGGGTGGGGTGTAGGGTGGGAGACACATCCTATCTCTGTCTATGGAAACCGATTTCATTTCACTGCTGCTACGGAGTTTAGCTCGTCAGTTCTTTGTCAATTGCACCGAGCGGAGTTAGGTTTAAACAGGGGCCCGTGACGAGGCACAGACCGGCTCCACACCACACGTGCCCTGCCCAGGTGCCCACTGAACACGAGTCGGGAGCTCGGGGCAGTGGGGGTGAGTGGTAAGATAAGGGCAAAGTTTTGCCTGGGATTTTTGTAGCCCATGATCCAGGGCCGTCTCCTCAATGGCCGTGGTCCCTCCCCACCTGCCAGTATTATCGCCGGCGGGTCCTTTAACCCGACGGGTGGGGTCACCCCTGACTTTTCTCCCTCCTGCCCCCCCCCACGCCTCCCCACTCCAGAGGCTGCTGGTGGCGATCGCTGGCTGCAAACCTGGGGGAAGGAGGTTTCCAGGCGGGCCTGTTGGACGATCTAGACGTCCCGCCCCCCTTGCAGCAATCAATCGCTCGCCCTAATTTGCAGGGGGTGGGGGAGAGGGAAGGGGGGAGCTGCTCGTTGCAATCCCCAAGGGGCTGGGACAGGGCCCAGGATTGCAGCGCCCCGAATAGGATTCACCCCCCAAAATAACCCTGGGAGCTTTAGCCCCCGCGCCCAGCCGGCTTTGGGGGCTGCCCCTGGCGGGGCTGGTTGCAGGCTGGGCTCGGCTCTGCCAGCCCCTCGGCGCAGGGCTCTGGGCCCAGCCACCGAGCCCCGGCCCACGCTGCTGGCAGCTCCCGGCCCTTCCCCGGCCTCATTCCAGCGAGTCGGCTTCCCCGGAGCTGTTCTCCTCCCCCGGGCCTGTGCCCAGCCCGCGGGCCGCCAGCTGCAGGCTCAGCCCGCCTGGCGAGCCCCCGCCAGGGACAGCTGCCAGGCCGGCTCCCGCCCCGGCCCGGCCCGCGGGCTGCTCAGCCCCCGGGGAGAGAGGGGAAGGGACCAGCCAGCGCCTGGACAGCTCCTGCCCTCAGACAGACAGACACAGAGTGCCCCAGCTCCCGCCCCCAGACAGACAGACACAGAGTGCCCCAGCTCCTGCCATCAGACAGACAGACACAGAGTGCCCCAGCTCCCGCCCCCAGACAGACAGACACAGAGTGCCCCAGCTCCCGCCCTCAGACAGACAGACACAGAGTGTCCCAGCTCCCGCCCTCAGACAGACAGACACAGAGTGCCCCAGCTCCTGTCCTCAGACAGACAGACACAGAGTGCCCCAGCTCCCGCCCCCAGACAGACACAGAGTGCCCTGCCAGCTCCTGTCCTCAGACAGACAGACACAGAGTGCCCTGCCAGCTCCTGCCCTCAGACAGACAGACACAGAGTGCCCTGCCAGCTCCTGTCCTCAGACAGACAGACACAGAGTGCCCTGCCAGCTCCTGTCCTCAGACAGACAGACAGACACAGAGTGCCCCAGCTCCCGCCCTCAGACAGACAGACACAGAGTGCCCCAGCTCCCGCCCTCAGACAGACAGACACAGAGTGCCCCAGCTCCCGCCCTCAGACAGACAGACACAGAGTGCCCCAGCTCCCGCCCTCAGACAGACAGACACAGAGTGTCCCAGCTCCCGCCCTCAGACAGACAGACACAGAGTGCCCCAGCTCCTGCCCTCAGACAGACAGACACAGAGTGCCCCAGCTCCCGCCCTCAGACAGACAGACACAGAGTGCCCCAGCTCCTGCCCTCAGACAGACAGACACAGAGTGCCCCAGCTCCCGCCCTCAGACAGACAGACACAGAGTGCCCCAGCTCCTGCCCTCAGACAGACAGACACAGAGTGCCCCAGCTCCCGCCCTCAGACAGACAGACACAGAGTGCCCCAGCTCCTGCCCTCAGACAGACAGACACAGAGTGCCCAGCCAGCTCCTGCCCTCAGACAGACAGACACAGAGTGCCCAGCCAGCTCCTGCCCCCAGACAGACAGACACAGAGTGCCCAGCCAGCTCCTGCCCTCAGACAGACAGATACAGTGCCCCAGCTCCCGCCCTCAGACAGACAGACACAGAGTGCCCCAGCTCCTGCCCTCAGACAGACAGACACAGAGTGCCCAGCCAGCTCCTGCCCTCAGACAGACACAGAGTGCCCAGCCAGCTCCTGCCCTCAGACAGACAGACACAGAGTGCCCCAGCTCCCGCCCCCAGACAGACACAGAGTGCCCCAGCTCCCGCCCTCAGACAGACAGACACAGAGTGCCCCAGCTCCTGCCCCCAGACAGACAGACACAGAGTGCCCCAGCTCCCGCCCTCAGACAGACAGACACAGAGTGCCCCAGCTCCTGCCCTCAGACAGACAGACACAGAGTGCCCAGCCAGCTCCCGCCCCCAGACAGACAGACACAGAGTGCCCCAGCTCCCGCCCTCAGACAGACAGACACAGAGTGCCCCAGCTCCCGCCCTCAGACAGACAGACACAGAGTGTCCCAGCTCCTGCCCCCAGACAGACAGACACAGAGTGCCCCAGCTCCCGCCCCCAGACAGACAGACACAGAGTGCCCAGCCAGCTCTTGCCCTCAGACAGACAGACACAGAGTGCCCAGCCAGCTCCCGCCCTCAGACAGACAGACACAGAGTGCCCCAGCTCCTGCCCTCAGACAGACAGACACAGAGTGCCCCAGCTCTTGCCCTCAGATAGACAGACACAGAGTGCCCCAGCTCCTGCCCCCAGACAGACAGACACAGAGTGCCCCAGCTCCCGCCCCCAGACAGACAGACACAGAGTGCCCAGCCAGCTCTTGCCCTCAGACAGACAGACACAGAGTGCCCCAGCTCCCGCCCTCAGACAGACAGATACAGAGTGCCCCAGCTCCCACCCTCAGACAGACAGACACAGAGTGCCCCAGCTCCTGCCCTCAGACAGACAGACACAGAGTGCCCAGCCAGCTCCTGTCCTCAGACAGACAGACAGACACAGAGTGCCCAGCCAGCTCCCGCCCTCAGACAGACAGACACAGAGTGCCCAGCCAGCTCCTGCCCTCAGACAGACAGACTGACAGACAGAGCCCAGCCAGCTCCTGTCCTCAGACAGATTGACAGACAAAGCCCAGCCAGTTCCTGTCCTCAGACAGACACAGAGTGCCCAGCCAGCTCCTGTCCTCAGACAGACACAGAGTGCCCCAGCTCCTGCCCTCAGACAGACAGACACAGAGTGCCCAGCCAGCTCCTGCCCTCAGACAGACAGACACAGAGTGCCCAGCCAGCTCCTGCCCCCAGACAGACAGACACAGAGTGCCCAGCCAGCTCCTGCCCTCAGACAGACAGATACAGAGTGCCCCAGCTCCCGCCCTCAGACAGACAGACACAGAGTGCCCCAGCTCCTGCCCTCAGACAGACAGACACAGAGTGCCCAGCCAGCTCCTGCCCTCAGACAGACACAGAGTGCCCAGCCAGCTCCTGCCCTCAGACAGACAGACACAGAGTGCCCCAGCTCCCGCCCCCAGACAGACACAGAGTGCCCCAGCTCCCGCCCTCAGACAGACAGACACAGAGTGCCCCAGCTCCTGCCCCCAGACAGACAGACACAGAGTGCCCCAGCTCCCGCCCTCAGACAGACAGACACAGAGTGCCCCAGCTCCTGCCCTCAGACAGACAGACACAGAGTGCCCAGCCAGCTCCCGCCCCCAGACAGACAGACACAGAGTGCCCCAGCTCCCGCCCTCAGACAGACAGACACAGAGTGCCCCAGCTCCCGCCCTCAGACAGATAGACACAGAGTGTCCCAGCTCCTGCCCCCAGACAGACAGACACAGAGTGCCCCAGCTCCCGCCCCCAGACAGACAGACACAGAGTGCCCAGCCAGCTCTTGCCCTCAGACAGACAGACACAGAGTGCCCAGCCAGCTCCCGCCCTCAGACAGACAGACACAGAGTGCCCCAGCTCCTGCCCTCAGACAGACAGACACAGAGTGCCCCAGCTCTTGCCCTCAGATAGACAGACACAGAGTGCCCCAGCTCCTGCCCCCAGACAGACAGACACAGAGTGCCCCAGCTCCCGCCCCCAGACAGACAGACACAGAGTGCCCAGCCAGCTCTTGCCCTCAGACAGACAGACACAGAGTGCCCCAGCTCCCGCCCTCAGACAGACAGATACAGAGTGCCCCAGCTCCCACCCTCAGACAGACAGACACAGAGTGCCCCAGCTCCTGCCCTCAGACAGACAGACACAGAGTGCCCAGCCAGCTCCTGTCCTCAGACAGACAGACAGACACAGAGTGCCCAGCCAGCTCCCGCCCTCAGACAGACAGACACAGAGTGCCCAGCCAGCTCCTGCCCTCAGACAGACAGACTGACAGACAGAGCCCAGCCAGCTCCTGCCCTCAAACAGACAGACTGAGAGACAGAGCCCAGCCAGCTCCTGTCCTCAGACAGATTGACAGACAAAGCCCAGCCAGTTCCTGTCCTCAGACAGACACAGAGTGCCCAGCCAGTTCCTGTCCTCAGACAGACACAGAGTGCCCAGCCAGCTCCCGCCCTCAGACAGGTAAGTGGCCAGCTGATCTCAGACAGACAGGTAAGTTCCAAGCCAGCACCTGCTGCCCTCAGACAGACATGTAAGTGCCCAGCTAGCTCCCATAAGTTCGCAGACAGGCAGGGAAGTTCCTCCCACACAGGGGGCCATGTCCTACCATTTCTCTCCCAGAGACAGACAGGGATGTGACCCTCTAATGCTCTTTCCCAGATAGACAGAAGAGTGTTCCCCGCCCTCCAATGGACAGACAGAACAAAATGGGGTCTAACCTGCGTGCGCCTTGAGGTGCTCACACAATAGGAACGTTAAATGGTGATAAAGTGCCAGCTGGTTCTCTCCCCCAGATGGACAGACAGACAAGCTCTGGCCCATTGGCTTGGAGGTTTTTCCTCCCTCTTCACTCTCCTGCAGCATATTCCTACCCAAAGCACGTTGTTTCCTTCAGATCCCTTTCCCTGCCCATCACTGGCACACTCCTCATTCCCCAGCTGATCTGCCCTGTCATCAATGCCTTTGGAATTCAAGTATGGGAGAATGTAACTCCCTGCTCCCTGCTAAAGCCAGAGGGACGACTTCCCCTCCTCTCCCTCACCTTAGCGTGGGGGAGTGCTGCTCCCCCTCTTCCTTGGCTGGTGAGGTGAGGCTTTACCACCAGGCAGCACAATTTGAAGTGGGAGCCATTGTGTGGTTGAAGAGTTTCTGGGGCATCCAGCTCTCTGCCAGTAGGGAGAGAGAGATCCTTGCTAGGAATCCCCTGTCTATGTGCTCTTCTCTAAAGGAGGGTCTGGATTTCATGAAAATATCACTATCTTCTGAAATGTCCTGACACCTAAAATGGCAGGAAATTGCATCAGGCATTTCAAACTTTCTCTGAAAGGCTCTTTGCATTTCTACTGTCAGCTGGTTTTCCATCAAGAGCCTAGGATGAATTTCAGCATTATCAATAGACACTGGGAAGAAGCTTGTCTTGTTCCCATTTTCTTTTCTTGGCTGTGTCCTGTCACCACAAGACAATGAAGTCCCCACATAAGGTGGAGGGCATAGTCTGACCTGCTTTAACCACTGCCACTCACTCCTGGCTCTATCGCTTGGTGCAAGACAGAACCCTTGGAAAAGATTTCTCCTTCCAGAGCGGAAATACAGTTGCCTTTATGTAGCAGAAAATTCCAAACAAGTGTTCCTCTAACACTTCATTCTGACCATTTCTTGGTGCCCGTGGCCAAGATTTTCTAAAGTGACTAGTGATTTTGGCTGCCTCAGATGATGCGCACCCCACCTGGGATGACGTAAAGGGGCCTAGCTTTCAGAAATTGCAGAGAACCCAACTTCTGAAATTCAGGCCCCTTTAAGGTTTCTCAAGCTGAGCACCCAAAACCAGGTTCCCAATATCACTAGTCACTTTCAAAAACCTTGGCCATATGCGACTGTCCCCATGTAGCTTTTCAGTGTCCCAGGCTGAGTGCATGGGTCAGAACAATAATATATCCTCCGGGATTCTCAATTCTCAGCTTCTCACAATGTCTCGGCTTGCCTGTGTCATGCATCTTTCCCTCTTACTGCTTTAGAGAAAGAAGAAATGTGAAATTTAATATGTCCTGACACCACCTCGGTCAGTACCATCACTTTGGTAAAACACATAGGAAAGCAGAAACTGTGGCCAAATCTTACCCTTTGTAAGATCCATGCATTTAACCTCAACATAACTGTTCATGACCAGGGCAGTCGAGCTCATGACCTAACCTCCGTTCTTTGATTTATACACACCTGAGCTTGGGGTTTGGGCTTCGATAAGGTTTCCATATCTGCACGCCACCATTGTTTAATCTATACATACATATATAGTATGTGCATATTGTGTCTATGTTTTTGTATCTGCTATGAGCAACCCAGAATTCGTTTCCTAGTCATTTCTTTACTGCACACAATACTGACTTTCACAGAGAGGGTACTCACAATGTTTTACTGAAATGGCAGGGTTCAAACAGTTTATTCAACAGATTCATTGTCAAGAAATGCAAAATATTGACTAGATGCAAAACCCCCACCGCTATATCCTAGTTAGGATGGTTACAATCACAAAATAAACGTAGCCCAGCAATACAACATATCCAGTATGTGTTATACTGCAACACATTTTATATAAACAATTTCCATTTTGTTGTGCTCCCTCACGCTTGCTGGGAAACAGTTCAATAAAAGAAGACTGTTTAAACTTCTATATGTAACTCCTAATCGTTAGGTTAATTATATGAAGATTATTGGTTATTAAGAAAATGGAGAATGTTATCCATACCATTGGCCATACATTGCCCCGCCTTTATTATGCATGGGAGTCTTCCAGTTTGAGATGTACAAATGATTAGTGATCAAATGCAAAGCTACTTAAAATAATAAAAAAAAATGCATTGCATTATGAGCTCACAAACAAGCCCATTTTCTGGAAAAGATGTGCAAGTTTTTCTTAGAAAGATGGGCCAATATCCCAATGAAAATGGGCTTGGTTTGGAGCAGAAATATGTCTGAGCAAAACTAGCCCCATTTTTCTCAAGCAAAGATGGCTTTCACCTTGAAACAAGATCATTGTCAAGTTTGCACGCTTCCAAGGCTAATAATGTCTTGTTTCAAATGCTGCCAAAAGCGAGGAGGTGCAAAAGCCTGCACAAAAGGAAATGGCAAATGCATGAATGCAAAATTCTGAACAACGACATTTTCACACATCTCTGCACTCAAGGTAGAAAAGGGACCTTATAAAAGTGAAGTCAAGGACTGCTTTGCTTTGGAAGGAGACTAAGCCAGAATCAAAATATCTGGCAGTGATTTGGTAATAGGACGTGGACTTCATTATGGGTGAGAGAGCTGCCTATCGAGTTATTTTTCTGGCCTGCATCCCTGTAGTATCTTACATGTCACAAATGCTAATGAACTAAGCCTCACAGTACTCCTGTGATCTAGGGATGCACTATCCCCATTTTACAAATAAAGAGTAGAGGTATTGTCCAAGGTCCCACAGGAAGTAGGTGGGATAGCCAGGCATTGAATCCACACCTCCTGACACCCAGTCCACTGCCTTAAACACAAGACCCTCCTTCTTCCAGGCTCTCTTGTGTCTGCATTTTCATCCCAAGGGGAAAACTATTCACACCAGCTCATTCCAGAGATGGAATTTTGCGTGCATAATGACGACCGTACATGTGTGAAAGATGAAACACCACTTACTTGGTTTGTGGACCCAGGGAGAAATGGGCAAATGGACAGCTCCACATGATGTTCCAGAGTGCTAAATTTTTCTCCGATTTAGCTGAAAGAAGTGTAAAAACTCATGTGGCTACACATCTGAGGCAGTTCAGGAGTGTAAATTATTCATTCCAAAGTCAATTGCAACAAACACTCATCAAGCACTATTTTTGCACTCACTCCACTTATTACAGCTACTGTTGACTTCAATGGGAGTGCTGCACCTCGGATAAGGGCAGCAAGGGTATGTCTACACTACATTGTCAGCCTGAGACCCGAGCTTGTTGATGCAACATTTCCAAGCCTGACCAGGAGCATCCACAGTGCACTGTACACCTGGGTTTACAATCCCTGGACCCAGTTCGCACAGCCACGCTAATGCATCCGTACTGCACTATGCCGATCTTCTGACTCAGGTCTGTGGTTTGAGCTGTGTCTACACTGCAAAATGACAGGGCTTAGACCTGAGTCACAGTGGGACTTGGGCTCTGACTTATCCCACTAGTAGGGTCCTAGGACCCAGGTCCTGAGTGCTTTCTGACCTGAGTCAGACTGTTTTGTGTGTGGATGGAAGAGGGTGGGGAACTTGAGTTCAAACCTGAGTCAGAACCCAGGGTTAGTATGCAGTTTAGACATACCCTGTGTGGGCATAATCTGAGTCATTAACCCCGTGTTTCAGATGGAGGCACACAACTGACCTATGTGCTTTTGCTAAAACCACTCCCTTTTAGCCAACCCCACGGTTTGGAGAGCAGCCATTGCAAATACATGGCCCAGGAAGTCCTCACTTTTCAGAGAATGGAAGAATAGTGGTGGATCAAACATTAGGCAAGCCGGGAAGCCCTGCTCATGCACCACTCTCCTGGGCAAGAGGGGGACACAGCTGCTCTGCAGAACCTGATTTCACCCTCTTGCCATTGAAGAACATTTCCAAATCCACCAGATTTTGCTTTCCAAATTTTATATTTAGATTTTTCTTCATCCTTAAGGTCCTAGCAGAAGTCATCCTGCTCCCCTTCTCTCGCTCCCCTCCTCGTATTTAAAATAATTGCTCCAAGGTCTCCATCTGTGCTGTTTAAATGGTGCAAACTCAGCATGCTAAATCCTTGGCATTCTTAAGCCACTTGGGACTGGACAGAGTTCCCAGCCGGCGTTAGTGTCCCAAAGACACAAACCTCAGCCTGAGCTTCCTCCCAAGCTGGCTGGTTTTAGGGTTTACCGTGCAAGACTCAATAGCCCCTCTCTTGACATAGAGACTCTCCACCTTTTATCCTCTTGAGTTGGAGCTAATGAGACCCTCCTGGTCTGGCTGCCAAATGAGTCAGCAGAGTGGTCCCGCATCTCCATGCAGACCTCACGTCCCTTAATTGCCTCCAAGTGTGCAGGTTTTGGTTGTGTCTGTGCTAGGTTTTGTTTCATGGGGGAGGGGAAACTCCCATTGTTGCACCATCCCAGAGGCAGCCCCACCCCCACCGCAGTGGTTTCAACAGTGGGCGAGCTAGAGTAGTCATGGAACAGGTGTTCATTCCTTTGTATCCTCTCAGAGCAGGTCCTAGACATCATGGGGATAGAAGTGGATGTGCCCCCTCGATACCAGAGCTCCTGCAGTTGCTACCATCTATAAAGCTCCATCAGTGGTAGTGCAATGATGGGGCATTACCCCCGCTTCCTCCCCCCCCCCAAAAAAATGAATGCAGGAAAAGCCTTTGAGAATGGCAAAAAATAAGGGAATCTCTAGATTAGGCAGCTATTCATAAGAGCTAATTATATTCAAATGGCAAAGAAATCTATTGCAAGTACAGCATCTTAAAAGACAGGAGTCAGGCTTAAACTAGACAAGACAGAGGCTTAAACTAGACAAGACAGAGGTCACATTTTACTTGTGATTCTCTGGGTAGGTGAGAGATGTGGTCCCAGAATACTGCTTGATTTGTTTCAGACACATACAGAGTTTGGGCAATGACAAATAAACCTGTTTTACCTGAATAGGGTTTGTGTAGCGGCACGAACAATATGAGGCCTATATTTGTGGGTAGAGGCATATGGATCTTTCACACTCAAAGGTGTATCAAAAGGAAATGCAATTTTTAAAAAAAGGACAAGACAACCCAGACAGTCCATCAGCAGCCTAACCACATGACAGACCCAGAGGCAACTCCAAAGCCACCAGTACAACCACCTGGTCCATTTGCCAAAGAGCCAGACGCTGCAGTTTGGCAGCATCTCTTCCACAGCTTGATGTCTAGGACCTCTGATTGCTGTCCAAAGAGCAGTGGTGTGGCATGCTGGGCTGAATGGAATTGCAGCATCCCACTACAATATCCACCCCCCTACTTTATAATATTATTTTATAAACTGCATAAAGCACACAAGCACATTTCCACTGGAGTGAAGAAAAATGTGAAACTGGGGGAAAACATGAATTAAAACGAAGTTTGTGTCCATTCCACTAAGGTCAGGATACTAACACGACCAACTTTTACCTTACAATCAACGGTGGTGACGTGTAACTAATTAGGGGGCCACTTAGGGATCTGGGGCAAAATCAGTACTTGGTCCTGCTAGTGAAGGCAGGGGGGCTGGACTTGATGACCTTTCAAGGTCCCTTCCAGTTCTAGGAGATAGGATATCTCCATTTATATTTGTTATTTGAGAGAGACCAACTGATGCTTTGAATTGTGATGGTTGCATCCATATTGCAATCAACGGTGGTGACGTGTAACTAATTATATTTGTTATTTGAGAGAGACCAACTGATGCTCTGAATTGTGATGGTTGCATCCATATTGCCGCGTATGGGCAAGATCCTTGGCTAATGTAACTTGGTCTAGCGCCATTGACTTCAGTGGAGCTATGCTGGTTTACATCAGCTGAGGATTTGGCCCCATGTGTCCCTATCCAGATTGTGCTGATCCCAGGGAAAGTGGAGCAACCTGACTTTCAATCATGAGAGTAAGTCAAAATAGTATTTGGCGATGCTGGTTCTATATGGCTGAAACCTGGTTCCATGAAGCCGAGGATAGGAGTAAAGATTATATAGGTTACAAAAATATTCCAAAAATACAAAGCAGCTTTTCATTTTAAAAGGATCGATTTAAGCAGATCGCGCCAGATTCGCAGTGAAATGGCTTTGACTTCAGTGGAGCTATACTGATTAATATCAGCTAAGAAGGAGCCAGCCCATCGTCTTTGACTTCCAATACACAAAGCACAGTAGAGCGAGAACCTCTGCATTGGCAGTTTGGGGCTTGTCGGTACAAACTAGTCCGTTCCCTTTCTATGTGGCGTAATACAAACAGATGAGGCTCAAAACCGTGAAGCCAATGGGAGTTTTGCTACGGCCGTCCAATGGAGCAGAATTGGGCTCCTGAGGGATAGGCCATTTAGAGACCCAGCTCTCCTGTTTTTTGTAGACGGTGATGAGATGAAACACTTCTCTGGCAAGCCTATTTTTCTTTTCTCAACCCTGGTTTTCTTTTTAAACTGTGCTGTACATATTGGGTACCAAAAATACTAGGGTAAATGCAGGACAAAAAGCAATGAAGGGGGGGGGGGGGGGAAGCTTCCCTTTTTCAGTGAGACCAAAACTAATTCAATTGAAAAGCATCTGCAAGGTAGAATTGAAATGAAAGCACAACATAAGGCAAAATTATAGCATTCAATAGACTTTTGGGCTACAGCCTACACACTCAGTGCAACGGCTTTCTAAGCAATCAAGTGTTGCCATGTTGCCTGTTTTGAAATAAAAATAAAGCTCCTCCTCCATCATTATTTTCACTGGATTTTGTTCCTGCCAAAGTCATTGCCAAACTGGCCAGTGCTGGGTTCCGCCTGGTGCTCATATGTGGTATAAATAAAGGGACGGCTCCTCAGAATCCAAAGGGCAGCGTCCTCATGGAAAAGGAAGACGCAAACTCCCTGCTGTTAAAGCAGCACTAGCAATGGCAATGGCTTAAAGTGAAGGCAGTGGTCATCTTTCTCCCCTGTTTGTTTTGTAAGCAATCAGTTTGCACATTAGAGATCGGGGTGATGTGGAGGGTTGTTATGATCTGCTCCTTGGGTGGTGAGCTTCTCTGCTCTCACAAGCGAAGTAGGGTTGGGCCAGGTGAGTAGTTTGCTGAAGTTTCCCAGGGTGTAGGGCCTCTAGGAGAGACGAGTCTGCCTTTTGGGGAGATGCAAAGCACCTCACTGTTCCAACTCTACCCGTGGTCCTGCAGTAAGCTACTGCACCCAAAAATGGGCAACGCTGGTAGGTGAGCATGGCGTACGGTAATTCAGCACATGCCCTGGGCAGCTTCCATCAGTGAGCACCTGTAGAACTCTGAGTGCAGCAGAAGCCCCAGGGAGGGTGGTGCTATGAACACCATGATCTCTCTGCTGGGAGGGATGGTTCTCCAGGTACAGGAGCCCCTGCTGGCAATTTGTTGGTCTGGATCATCAGAAGTGAATTAAATCCAGGAATTTGAGATCCGTTGACAAGTATCAGAGGGGTAGCTGTGTTAGTCTGAAGCTGTAAAAAGCAACAGAGGGTCCTGTGGCACCTTTAAGACTAACAGAAGTCTTAAAGGTGCCACAGGACCCTCTTTTGTGTTGACAGGTACTATATAAACGAAAGATAGCCTTCTTCATAGCTCACAGCTAAAAATGTCTGGTTTGCTTTCATTTACCGAAGACACTTTTCTACTTACAGAGTTTGATTTATTAATTACCCCAGTAAAATGATACTTTTGATATCTATTTACCTAGAAATAGGGTTATAATTTAAGTATTTTAACTAGCTATATATTGACCAGGAGTTACAATAGGTGATTAACAATAACTGTCCTGTATATATTCCTTTTATAAATCTGGGTAGTTGTAGGCTACCTACTTTCGCTGTCATTGGCTCTGAGTAGATAAGCATAATGCACATGCCCCTTTTTAGTCAATCGGGAGTCTGAAAGATATGGTTTATGACATTAAAAAAGGGAGAGAAGCACACTGACAATATTCTAAACATTGTTTTATGTTAATTCAAGGAGATGGATATAGACTAAGATTACTATGCCAAAGAGGAGGCATTTAATTTTTTAATAAAGGTCTTGATTTACAATTACTTTTACATAACCTAGGCGTTAGCCACTGCATTTTACTTACAATACTCTGGCTTTCTGGCTTGTTAATTAGCAGATGTTTTCTTCCTTATTTTTCTTCCATAGTTTTAAAATTTGATCTTGGATGCTTTATAGCATCTTTCTATGTCTCTCTATATAAACACACACACACCCCCCTCCCCAGTCAGTAGTATAGTAGGGAGAGCCTCTTAAACTGGTCCAGACATCAGCTGTTATATTAGTGCTTGCCCGATAAAGCTTCTCTCTTCTATAGTTAGTTTGCTTCTGAGGGTGCGAAGGCTTTACAATATGCACTGAGATTTTGATAAAATCTCATCAAAGCCTGCTAAAAGATCTCCTTTATCTATTCTGATTGGCTTGATTACATTGATTAATGAAACACTGGAGAATTGTATGTGATGGGGATTAAATAATGCAATTAGTTTTCATAATTTTAGTAAAAAGTAGAATTAGGTTGGAACAAAGGGGGAAACAGAGAGCGGTGCTCAGTGTACAGTATTTATGATAAATCATAATTCCTTAGTTTGCCCCTCAGAATGTTGGCATTTTGCAGCCTCCCAGGTGAGTGAACGCTTGGGAGGAAATACAAGTCTGCAGTCTTCAAAGGTTAACGCCAAGGTTAGTGTTAGTACTGAATCATAATGTGCAAGTGGAGTGGGCTTGGTAATGGTGAAAACCAAAGCAATCATCCAAGGAGTCTTGTTAGAACCCCAGTACATAGTAAGTACAGTATCCAGCAAACCAACTTCCTATCTGGTGGTTCATTTTTCATTTTCAGGAGAAGAGGTTTTGTCAGTTAAAAGGGAATTTATTTACTCTCAGTGGGTTAAATAGATGCAGGAATCTGATGCAGCAGTGGTGTTGTGTGCAACAAGACGGTGGAACAATTAACATAGTAGCTAATGAGACTCACTATAGTGCCAGCTGTTTACTTCAGTGCTTGAGGCTCAGTTTTTGTAGAGACTCATTGGGGCAGACCCTAAGTTGGTGTAAAGTGCCAGAGCTCCATTGAAGTCAAATCCAGCAGAGGATTTGCCCCTTTATGACCTACCTCGTGAGAGCTTGGAGAGTTGTGGAATTCAGTATTAAAATCAGCATGGAGGACAACCACCATTGCCATGACTATGGCCGTAGAAAACTAATGAGAAGCTGGTCTACAGCCAAAAAACCTAAGAGGAACCAAAAGAGGCCAAAGAAGAGAAAATTAAATTTCTCACCTTAATGGTTACTGTCCAAATGGTGCTCAGTTTAGAAGCGAAAAAGAATGAAGGTATTTCTAGAAGCCAGTCCTGTGAAGTCCCTCTGGAATCTCAGAATTAAGCAGAATTCTTTCCTTCTCACACATCCTCACCACTGATAAAGATCCCACAGGTCAAATTAGACCCTCAGTCCCGTGCAACCCCACTCTCTTCACGTATGTCCCATAACTAGTGCTGTGTGAATAATGGATTTTTCTGTTTGCTGGCCGTTCAGAATAATTGGGAAAAAATCATTTTGGCTAGAAGTTGAAGCTAGACATTCAGATGGGAAATAAAGTACAACATTTTAACAGGGTAATCAACTATTGGAAGAACTTATCAAGGGTTGTGGTGGCTTCCCCATCAGGGCAATTTTTAAATCAAGATTAGTTATTTTTCTAAAAGATCTGCCCTAGTAGTTCAAATAGGAATTAATTTATGGAAGTCCTCCGGTCCGTGTTATATATGAGGTCAGCTTAGATTATCACAGTGGCCTCTTCTCATCTTCTTATCTATGAATAAAAATGCTATTAATTTTTTTTTCAATTTTTGGCAAATCAAAAGGTAAAAAAGTTTTGAGTCAAACCAAATGTTTTGTTCCACTTGAAATGAAACATTTTGTTTCAGTTTCAAGCATTTTTCTTTTTTGCTTGGCCTTTTTTAAAGTTAAAGAAAATTTTAAAACAAAAAGTCATTTTGACCTGAATAGTGGAAGCATTTCATTTGGAAAAGGTTGACTAGACCCATTCAGACTTTTTCAGAATGCTGGCTTCTTTGTGTGCTTTTTTGGTGGTTGACTATTTTTTTTAAATTGGGGGGATTTTTTGTTTTGTTTTGTTTTTGCTGATGAGCAATTTAATGAAACGGACGTGAATTGGCAAATGCCGTGTTGCTGAGTCTGCATTTATTTGCTGAAAACAGTTACGGCCCAAAAATTTACCAATAACACCCGTGTAAATCCATTGCCGTCACTGGATTTGCACAGGTGGGACTAACTGGGACATAGTACATGGATGACGTACAAGAAGGGGTAGAGGCCCGGTCACTCTCCCTTAGTTCTGTTGGCTTTGCAGAGCTAATTAATTCAGGGAAGGCGCTTGTATAAGGCGCTGGTGAGACCTCATTTGGAGTACTGTGTGCAGTTCTGGTCTCCCATGTTTAAAAAAGATGAACTCAAACTGGAACGGGTGCAGAGAAGGGCGACTAGGATGATCAGAGGAATGGAAAACCTGTCGTATGAAAGGAGACTAGAGGAGCTTGAGTTGTTTAGTCTGACAAAGCGAAGGCTGAGGGGGGATATGATTGCTATCTTTAAATATATCAGATGGATAAACACAAGGGAGGGAGAGGAACTATTCCAGTTTAGTACTAATGTGGACACGAGAACGAATGGATATAAACTGGCCGTGGGGAAGTTCAGGCTTGAAATTAGACGAAGGTTTCTGACCGTCAGAGGGGTGAAATATTGGAACGGCCTTCCGAGGGAAACGGTGGGGGCGACGGACCTGTCTAGTTTTAAGATTAAGTTAGATAAGTTTATGGAGGGAATGGTTTAATGGTAAAATATAGTAGCCAAGGAAAACTAAGCAATGGTATGTAAATAGCATAATGGCCAACAGGGGTCAGACTAGAGACTCTTGCCTAAATGCTCGGGGTCTTACTGATCGCCATATTTGGGGTCGGGAAGGAATTTTCCTCCAGGGTAAATTGGCTGAGCCTCTGGAGGTTTTTCGCCTTCCTCCGCAGCATGGGGCAGGGATCGCTAGCAGGAGGGTCTCTGCCGATTGAAGTCACTAAAACACAGGATTGGGGACTTCAGCGGCAGAGTCCAGGGAAGGGTTTTGTGGCCTGCAGCATGCAGGGGGTCAGACCAGATGATCATAATGGTCCCTTCTGACCTTAAAGTCTATGAGTCTATGAGTCTAATAGAAGTAAAATGAAATAAAAACGTCACTGAAGCCAGCTGACTGGACTCTGAATGCTCTCGGTGAAGAGCTGCTCATAAGAAGGTGTCTTCTTCTTTCCCCCCCACCCTCCCTCCACACGTTAAACTATTACATGGTTTGCTTCAGTAGGCTTATTTGTTAAACTTATTCCATAACTTTACCATACCTTCTATGAAATAGCTTTTCTAGCATTCCTTGCTTATGATTTATTTCTTAAAATGAAGATCATACCTGTCCCCTGCTATATCTATGACGTGCGAGGAGACAGGGGTTTACTGTTATTAACTCTTTTACTGCTGGATTCCTATCCATATTCCTGTGCCGCTCTTTTAAATGGCCATTTGTTGAAATGTATTGAACATTAGGACAGGCCAGATATGATCAGGCAGTGTGGGAGGTACTGTATATGCAAGCCAGAGTGTCTTGACATGGCATGATTGGCATTAGTCAAGTGGTTACCTTGGAATCAGGACTCTTGGTTTCTGTTCCTGGTTCTGTTCCTGCTTGCCCATGTGATCACGGGCAAGTCACTTAACCTCGCTGTGTTTCAGTTTCCCCACCTTTAAAATGACTGTAATAGTGTTTGCATCCCTTCCAGGGGTGTCGTGAGTCTTAATCACTGCTTGCAAATGCATCTGGAGAGTCTTGCATGAAAGATGCTGTATAAATGCAAAGTGCTATTATCAGAGATTGAGGTCTAACTGGTATTTTGCACACAGAATATCAATTCTAATGGGCATTTATTTTTCTTCCTATCTAGGTATATCTCGATATCTTGTTTACTGTAGCGGTGCACTAAGCTGTTACTTCAAAGCATTTTCCTTGAATAATCATGATCAGTAAACTGCATAGCTGCTTCATTAAATACATCACTTCTCCCTCATAGTATCATTCTGAGAAAGAAGAGGCGACAAGCATAAATTGCACAGTTAGAATCCAGATCTGATTTTTCAGGTAGCAGGCAGCTAGGAAATTTCGATCCAGATTCCAGCCCTCCTCAGCCCCAGGGCCGGCTCCAGGCACCAGCACAGCAAGCAGGTGCTTGGGGCGGCCAACGGAAAGGGGCGGCACGTCTGGCTTTTCGGCGGCGGGTCCCTCAGTCCCTCTCGATCGCGGCCTTTTTTTTCCTCCCCCCCCCGCTTGGGGCATCAAAAACGCTGGAGCCGGCCCTGCTCAGCCCCAAAGTTTATGGGGGTTTGGAGTCAGGTTTTTTTGTCTGGGGCCCTCTCGACTGGAAAGCAAATGCTCTGAGAATCAGTGCCTCTAATAAGGCCCACAGTCCAATTAATATACTCCATCTTACACTGTTAGCTACTTTAAAGTGGGGTCCAGTACCTTTGGTAGATGCTCAGATGCTGCAGTGGTGGGCATGCTCTAAGAAACAAAATAGAATAGGTTTCCCCATCACTTCCTTTTGGTGACTTTTCGCTTTCTCTGTAGTGCATGAGGGGTCTGGCAGACTGGAGTGCCAGAGACCTGGATTCTATACTGCGCTCTGCTAGGTGACCGTGTCCAATTCACTTCCCCTTGCTGTGCCTGCATTTCCCCTTTGTCTATTTAGACTGCAAGCTCTTCAAGGCAGGGCCTGGCTCTAGGTATGTGTTTGTACAACAGGGCTCCGATCTCAGTTGGGTCCTCTGCGAATGACTGTAATACTAATCGTACAATATTTTGGAACTAGTCATAAAAGAACTCCCTTTAAGTCCACCTTGAAATGAATATGGTACAGGCATTGAGGGAACTGGATACAGAATCACAACCATTTGACTCCCACCTTTTCAAGCAAAGGCAGCAGCTTTAGTCTTATCACACTGTGGAAAGGAGCTCATGGCTTGCCACTAGAGTAATTTACATGCAGTGCAGGCCATCTAGCTCATATTTTTACATAGTGCCCATCACCATGGCCTGTAATCATAGAATGTCAGGGTTGGAAGGGACCTCAGGAGGTCATATAGTCCAACCCGCTGCTCAAAGCTGGACCAATCCCCAGACAGACTTTTACCCCAGTTCCCTAAATGGCCCCCTCAAGGATTGAACTCACATCCCTGGGTTTAGCAGGCCAATGCTCAAACCACTGAGCTATCCCTCTCCCTCATTACCAGATCCACTCTACTCACTGTAGAGTGCCTACAGCCCAAACTGTTTATGAGTTGTGTTCACTTGGGGTTGAAGCTCATAAGAACGGCCATACCGGGTCAGACCAATGGTCCATCTAGCCCAGTATCCTGGCTTCTGACAGTGGCCAATGCCAGGTGCTTCAGAGGGAATGAACAGAACAGGGAATCATTGAGTGATCCATCCCCTCTCATCCCCCCCATCCCTCCAAATGGCTGAGATAAGCTACCTGTTCCCTTAAAACAGGCACCAGTATCAGATCTAGTTTTTATGAAATGTTTGGGCCTCGATCATGTATGCATGGCCTTGCACTGTTTGCAACAGGGAGCTCCAGTGTGAGTGTGGGCTCCGTATGGTTGCAAGCAAGCAAATATCGGAGCGCAGTCTTCCCTGAAGAGAAACAAGTCTCACATCCACTGTGCACCCTTCCCCCTCCCTGTCAAGGGCCCAGGGAAAAGGGGATTGGAGCTTGAGTAGAGAAAGGGTGTGGCTGGAGAGCTATGGGTTTAAGAGTGATTCTCACCCTGAAAATGAGGCACCTACACAGGGCTTCAGTCCCCTCTTTGCCCTTCCTCGTGCTGCGAGGGAGCAGTTACTTGGTGGATGCACAGCAGCATGCTCACTAATAGGGTTGGGTTCAGTTACTTTCCCTGCTCTGGTTAACACTTACCTGGTACTCATAGGTGCAAGGCTCCATCCCTGTGTGGAGCGAGCCCTGCAGAGCTCTTATCTTGAGAAGTCTGGGCAGCGTATAAAGAACGGACATTCGAGCTGCCCAGTGTCAATACGCATGCAAATTTGCAACTGCACTGCGCTTGCAACTATATCTGCGCCCCAAAACTGGGCATATGTGAGCACCAGTGATTAGCTAGGTAATGAAATGATGCTCTTTGTACGCAAGCAAAAGGACGGTGCATGCACTTTTTTTGCATGAGCAACAGAGGCTCTAACCTTTGAAAATTCGACGCAGATTGTACAGCAAGATGTTTGCAGGGTGTGCTGGTGGCAGATTGTCTGAGTGCTGGGCCTCTGCAACCATTGTGCATACCAAATACACAGCTCATGAGGCCAAGCGAGAGAGCAAATATAATAAGTAACAGAAATAAACCTTCTATAAAATACTATAGTCAACTGCTTAGTTGTAGTGTAGCAAGCAAGTAAAGGAAATGGAGGTGTAATCAGGGAAAACACACCTTAGCATCAGCTACACCACAAGGTTTTCTTGACTAGAACTCTGCTAATATGCGCGAATAATGCTGGTAATCGTCCGATTTTATGTTCCGCCTGCAAGCGCCGTCCAGTGAGGGTAGCAAGTAGGTGGCAACAGGAATAGCAAAGTAGCTATTAAAAATGATTGTTTAAGGAGTCTCTGCTAAAGGCTCATCTCTGAGGCTGGTGCTGCTGCATGTCAGGTTTCTGCTCTGTCTTTGTTTTGGACAAAGCAGAGACGGCACTAAATTTGGGACATAATCAAAAGGGGGATGGGGCTTAATATTACCAGGAGTTAACTCCAATGATTCCTTAGTGGGAAAGCGAAATCCGTTCTTCCCAAATGCCAGTCCTTTAAATGCTTCCCATTTGATTATACCTTCATTTCATGTAGCAGGGCTAAAATAAACTTTTGGTGGTAGGAGAAAGGTCGGAAGGCAGGAAAGAAAATGAGAATTATGTCAGCATAGTGCTGAGACAGGCACAAATACACTCCAGCAAAGTTTTCATGGATTGCATTGCATTCTTTGGAACAAATCCAGAGTCCGTTTGAAGATAATAGGAACGTTGAGTACTAAGTAATACACTGACAGAAGACACGACTACATGCTGGCAGAAGACGTGTGCATGGCTTTTATAGTAGCTAGGACACTTGCAATAATTGCCTGGTAGTGTGGGGACAGAGAATTAAACTGTCAGGAGGAAGACAAGCTTTGACATCTCATGACTAAGGCTGGAGAAGACTATGGGCTGGTCTACACTGGGGGGGGGTGGGATCGATTCAAGATACGCAACTTCAGCTAAGTGAATAGCGTAGCTGAAGTTGGAGTATCTTGGATCGAATTACCTGGGGCCCAGACAGCGCGGGATCGACGGCCGCAGCTCCCCCGTCGACTCCGCTACCGCCGCTCGCTCTGGTGGAGTTCCGGAGTCAACGGTGAGCGCGTTCGGGGATCAATATATCGTGTCTTAACGAGACGCGATATATTGATCCCAGATAAATCGATTGCTACCCGCCGATATGGTGGGTAGTAAAGACGTACCCTATGTATGTTATGTATCTGGTCTCCTTTGGTCAGACAAACTTTCAGCTCCCCCATGCAGGTTAAGGAGCTGGGTGCAGAACAGTTGGGTTTTTGGGCACCTGGGAAGGCAATTTGAGATGCTGGGGTAAACACGGTAGCTTCTACATTAGGTTTCAGATTCAACACACCACAGAAATGAACAGGGCAGTTCAGCCCTCTTACAGTTATTCCTGCAAGTAAAAAGCTATTTTTTCTAACTGGCAGCCCTGTGAACTGAACCTGGGATCTGTAAATATTATTTATTACCAACTGCATCCCGAATGTACTAAGCGCAGGCTCCCTCCAGACTCAGAAAGACTACACTATGTTGGCTTGCACTTGGTTCTTGTTTTCAGAGGCATTTTAACAACCATGAGCGCTAGACAGATAACCTTGTCTAATGAACAACAGCTTAAATGCTGCGCACAAGTCTGCAGCAAGGAGCAGATTCCATGAGAAATTCTGCAGTGGTGGAATCACAGAATATAGGGGACGTGGGTGTGACTCTGAGTACATACCGGGGGCAGGACTGAGAAGTAAAAAGGCCTCGTTTTAACAATCGTGACTTTCCAGAGCAGAACCACGATTTATGATATTATATAGTCTTCTTTCGGCACCGCATCAAACACTCTTTCGAGATAGCAGGGTAACCTCTGGGGATGGGGAGGGAAGGTAGAAGTCATGAATATTTTCCCAGGCTTGATTGTTACTTTATAATCATTCTCTTTTCCTCCCACTTATGTGTTTCATTTAGTTAGAGCTGCTGGACTGAGTATCTTTAAAGCTATTGCTCTGAAAGAAAAGAAAAGAAAAGTCTAAATAGAGTAAAAGCTTTGTTATCCAGCATGTTGGGGAGCTGGGGGGGTGTTGGTTAATCAAATATTCCGGTTAAAAGAGAGTTATACTTACCAATACCAGTTATACTTACCAATTTTCAAATAATTAGAATACGATAAAATGAATAAAGTATAAAATAGTATACGAGTACTCACCAATCCAGCAGTAGTACTTCACTGCAGAGTGGTGGGTTTCTTGAAGCACTTAGGCGTAGACAGGTAAAGTTTTCTATACAGTAGGTTATCTTATGACACTACATATCACTATGGGCTGCACATGGTGTACACCCAGATCACTAAAAATACACTTAACACGAAAACTGTTCTGAACATGATTTAATCTCTCTTTGGTGATTCAGAAGGCACTTCAGGATCTTGCAGTGCCTCAGGCATTATCAACATCAATTATCATTGTAGATGTCGAAGGTGTAGGAGATGGGGCTGAATCTGTAATGACCCTGTGACACACCCTGGAAGCTGCTTTTTCGAATAAATCCCTGATATCCGCTTCCTTACTTGTCTTCTGCCTCTTTTTCATAAAAGTAGAGTGCAGAATGTGCCACTGCATAACCTCCTGGACAGTATATTCATTCTGGTTACTAGACTGAAGATTTGTATTGGGAGATATCAGAAATGCCGGTTAATAGAGCTTTCCAGTTGATAAAGTGCTGGATAACACAGCTTTTACTATAAGGCTTCATAGAATATATTCACAAGATACATTTACCAGCGCACTGTGGGATAACTGAACTATGAACACACAAACCCTTCCCAGTCAAGTTTCTTTGCTCTGGCATACATCTTTTGGGCTTGTATTTAGCACAGTTTAGCCCTGGGATTTTATTGAAAACCATAGTGTTACACTGCAGCTTGTATTCCTGCTGCCACATTGTCTCCAGCTAAGGGTTCACTTAAGTCTACACCTTTATAGGTGAAATGAAGGAGCTGATGTGGCTAGGTGCTGCGTCTGGTGTGGGTAGCCATCACATGCTTAAATTTAAGTAGGTGCTTCAATGCATTGCTGGATCTGGGACAGAGTCCCCCCCCCCCTCCCTTGCTGGTTCAAGCCCAAACTGAATAAGGGGAAATCAAGACTTTTAAATGTCCAAATATTGTCATGCCATCCCTGTTCATAGATGCATTGTTTGTTGAAATCCCACTTTATACTGACCTGACTTAGTGGTCGTTGTTTTTTTGGGGAGGAAGTGGAGGGTGGGGGGGACAACAAAAAATGATTATGCATCTCTGGGCATCCCATTGCTTGAGCCCTAGAGATGAGGAGGTTGAGTTCACAGCCGCTGTTCACAATCGTGTGGAATACTTTGATCTATTACTACTGAGGCAGGATGAAACACTCCCACTTGAACAGGAGATTACTTCTGTTAGAGGCTTCCACTAGGCACGGTGACACTCAGACATAAAAAAGGTACAGAAGGCACCATACACGTGTTGGGGACCTGGGTGTGACTCTGCGTACATACCGGGAGTAGATCTGAGGAGTAAAAAGGCCGTGTTTGCACACATCGTAGGGACCAAACCGCAGCACATGCCCCATATCAGTTCTGAAGAGTTGTTCTGCTTCATGAAATCCCCTTTATGATTTTTTTTTTACTACTATGAATATTTTTATGCCTATTATGTAAACATAGGAGCAAGTCCTGCAGTCCGGACTCAGGCAAAACTGCCCTTAAAGCAAGCGGTGGTGTTGCCTATGTCAGGACTGCAGGCAGGGCCGGCTTTAGGCCAATTCCACCAATTCCCCCGAATCGGGCCCCGCGCCTAAGAGGGCCCCGCACCCAGTGGCAGGGCTGCCGGGGTGGGCCAAGAATCCCTTCCCTGGCTAGAGGCTCCTTTTTAATTTTTACTCACCCGGCAGCGCTCCGGGTCTTCGGCGACACTTCAGTGGCGGGTCCTTCACTCGCTCTGGGTCTTCGGCAGCAGGTCCTTCAGTGCCACCAAAGACCCAGAGCGAGTGAAGGACAAACCGCCGAAGACTACGAGTGCCGCCCGGTGAGTACAAGCCCCAGATGTTTTTTTATGTGTTTTTTCTTTTTTCAGTCATCCTTGCCGGGGCCCCGTCAAAACTGTTCGAATCGGGCCCCGCACTTCCTAAAGCCGGCTCTGACTGCAGGATCTGATTATAATGCAGCAACGGCTATCAGTGTTCAAATAAGGTAAATCTAGGCCTAAACTCCCATTTAGAGTACATTTTCCCATTCACTTGTAGTAGCCTGATTCCACCTAGCCCTCAGTTGCATTACCGAAGTACCCACCATCGCAGCCCCATATCAGTGCTCTCTATTTCGAAGGCATTCGCTGAAATTTGCCAGGCTCAAGCGCTCGGCTTTCCCCAACTTAGTGGCAAAACACTCTGCAATTCCTTTTGAGCGGCTGCTCAAAGCCGGGAGTGGGGAAGACAGAGGCGGACGAGATTTAAGTCTGTTTGGCATTTGTATGACTAAAAGCAAACAGCTTAACACGTTCAGAGGAAAATGTGTGTGACATCAGTGAATGGTGTGAACCCCAGGCCTTTGGGGAACATTTAAAAATAAAATGTAAGCAACCGGGAGTCCCAGCTCCATGGGGAAATAGCTGCCTTCTGGCATTGCAGGCCCCAGCAGGTTGCAGATCCTGAGGCGGTGGGAAGACAATGATCTGTGGTATTCAGGAAAATGATCAGCTTGCGAGGGAAGCCCAAGGGGGTGGGGGTTGGGGAGGAGTGAGTGGCTGAATGCGGAGGAGCAGACTTCAGTTGTTCACAGCCCCTGATCCTCCTTCCTTTCAAATTCCCCTTTTTGGCTGCATAGAAAATGGAAAGCCCTCCAGTTCCAGGACCCATTAATTCTGCTGCATAACCACGATTGATATGGGGGAAGGGGGGAAAGGGAGGGGGCTATGTTCCAGTGTTACCAGAGTTAAAAACCAACAACAGAACTTTCGGAAAGGGCTCAGAAAGCGAGAGGATGAACATATTATGTGCACACCTAGTTCCGTTAGTGCCACCCTCGGGGACAGGTCTAGCTCTCATACTAGACAAACAGAATTCCTTATTCTAGTCATTTGCTGTAACTCCGTTGGGATAAAGTGCTCTGTCTTGGCATCTTTAGGTGAGGATCTTTCACCTGCTGAAGGATTCAACAGCTAGGGGCATTTTTGTGCTCTCTGCACCTGGGAAACCTGACCCATCCAAAAGGAACATCCACAGCCTTACATGAGGAGGTTAATATCATGCTAAAGAATCCAACAGCATGGAGGAAGGGGGTGCCATGGAATAATCCATGATCTGAAATTCCGTGACCACCACCAAGGACCCAGGGTTCCATGGACGGTTCATGATCAGCTCCCGTAGTTGCAAAGCACAAGAGGCCCCACGTGCATCTGTAGGGCAGCTGCCACGGAGGCTCGTTTTGGGAAGACTGACCTCCAAATTAACAGTTAAAAACTGGCTTCTGCTTATGAACATTCCCCTCCTGGTGAAATTAGACTGGGATAGCAGTGCACGTTTGATGTAGCAAGCACTCAGAGAGGTTAAATAACCTATTAGCTGTCCAGCCTAAGGGATGTCTCCTTTAGCTCATGTTAGCCAGGCCTATGTTGCTGAACCTGAAGGACTAGAGCTCTACTCTTGCACAGGCAAGGCTGGGGGTAATTTATCTAGTCATTCTGGCTGTTGCCTGCAATGGCTGGATTTATTACAGAACACGTCAACTCTATCAGCGGACAACATGGGAAGAAATATAAGTTACTCCAATCCCTGCTTGATAGGCAAATGTTGGAATATGTTGTCTAAAGAAGCTCAACTAATTTAACAGAAGTTTCTTGTGTGTACGCACGCATGTGTGCATAGGTTTTGTGGAGTAGCTGTTGTGCACACTACTTTTAAGGGTGGATGAACCTCAAGAGGTTCATCATACAGGTTAGAGTTGGATAAATATCCTAAATGTGGATGCTCATCCAAGGTCTATCCTAACTACCTGAACCCACTGAGTTTGCAAGATTGGGTTGCAAGTCTTCCCAAACAGGTTCTCTCATGAGATTTCTGTTTCTTGGTCCAACTTCTGCTTTCGATACATGCAAATTTCCACTTGTCTCATTTTGATCCTTCCAGGTGAAGTTAAAAAAAATATCTAAAATTATTAGAACCATAATAAAAGATTTGGTTTGATTGTGGATCCACTTTTTTAATTGGAACTGATGCATCCATTGTTGTCATTAAAAACGGCACCACCACAGTAGTGCCTGGAGATCCCACCCAATATCAGGCACTGGGAGTACACCTAGTAAAGGAGACAGTCCTTGCCCCAAATAGCTTGCCGTGTAGCAGTCTAGACACAAAGGGTGGGAGAAAGGAAGGATTATTATCCCTATTTTACAGATGGGAAACGGACAGATTAAATGATTAGCCCCAGGTCACACTGGAAGGTTGTAACAGAGCCAAGAAATGAATCCAGATCTCTCAAGCCCCTGTCTTGTACCTTAATCATGCTTCCTCGGCACACAAGCCTTTCCCCCTCCTTAGTTTAAGGAGAATATCTAATGAGTGGTATGACAAGTAAAGACATTAAATAACAAATGTTCCACTTGACCAAAAGGGCAAACTGTCTGTGATTAAAACACTTGGTTATTTCAAGATTGGGGAATAGCACATAACCATTATAGATAAATAGCCACATTTCCGAGTTTAGGAGTTTAGGAGCATCACGTCATGGATCCTGAGGGTACCAGGAGAGTTTAGCTTCTCTAAGAGGTTCTCACACCCTACAAACAATTGAACAGCCCATAGGAGCCCTGGCAGCTGGAGAAAATAAGTGTGGAGACATACATTTTCCTCTTTCCCTGCTGTAAAGTGTACGCATGCAATGGCCTGCGAGAATCTGATGAAAACCCAAGATGTTGTTGCACTTGAAGAGTATTTATGCTGGTTTTCCTCATTTTATTCAAAAACAAATGAAGCCAACTAACAGCTAGAGCATACTGATTTGGATCCATACGCTGAACATGCTTTTTCCTCTCCCTTTTTGTCCTGGATATATCCTAGTGTTGGAACGGATGAACATGGCAGTAGCCCGAACTCAGCAAGATTCTCTGCCTAGCTTTACCTTAATCCTGACCTGAATGTCTTTCCCATTCGACTCCTGGGAACCATCTGAGCAGAGACCGAAAACCACGCTGACTTATTCAGCATTGTGTCGGTTGTGAGATGTGAATACATGTTCACTGAGGATCAGGAAGATATCAAGTTCTATTCACTTACCACATTTGAGGATTCAATTGATGAGAGGTTACTGTACCAACTTACTATTCCAGGTCTTTAGCAGGTTTCTAAGTGATCCTCCAATGACTCCAATGGTGCATGACCAGGCACTAAATGATGAAGTCCAGTACGCAAATGAATAATCTTGTCATTAGAGAAGGGTGAATCTCAAAACATTTGGAGGATCATTTCCAGCTAGGATAAGTCCCCTGAAGTTCAGATACTTTTCAGTCCTGACAGAGGCCTCTGACCACAACTGCAATGGAAAGCTAAGCTTTCCAACAGTTCTTCCAGCTTCCAGTTAGGCCGGAGATTCCTTGGAAACAGCCTCTCTCCATTTGTGACCCATCGCACGCCCTGCCATGTTGTCTTCTAATGATTAAATGCCTTTTTCAATTCAATACGCACGTCTTATCCAATGGATTCTTTCAATCAGACTTAATCTTCCACCGTGAAAAACAGATCATAGCAAAAGGGTCAAAGGGAAGAGAGAAAAACTATCTTTTTCACCTTATTTGGATATAAATAAGCCTTTACCTGTCTTCATTGTAAGGACAGAATTAAGTTGTATGGAGATTCTAGATTCTCCTTCCCCTCTGAATTCCACACACCCTTAAACTCTCTTTCCTCCATACTCAGATTTAGCCTGGCAGATGTTCCTAGGGTTGCTCTTTCCTGGAAGCCCTGACATTTTAATATTCCATTTAAAACAAGGATGATTAGGGATGGCTCAGTGGACTTTCCCAATGTGGAACCAAGTTCAGATCCTGAGCCTGGTCATGGGCCCCCTGAGTTAACAGTAGCACTGTGAATAGGGAAACATTTGGCTTCTCGGGGAGAGCGATGATTGAGAGGCACCCATTTTGAGGGAGGAAGTGACTTGATTTAGGATTGGGCCAAAAGAAACCTGATGAGGTTCAACAAGGACAAGTGCAGAGTCCTGCACTTAGGACGGAAGAATCCCATGCACTGCTACAGACTAGGGACCGAATGGCTAGGCAGCAGTTCTGCAGAAAAGGACCTGGGGATTACAGTGGACGAGAAGCTGGATATGAGTCGACAGTGTGCCCTTGTTGCCAAGAAGGCTAACGGCATTTTGAGCTGTATAAGTAGGGGCATTGCCAGCAGATTGAGGGACGTGATCATTCCCCTGTGTTCGACATTGGTGAGGCCTCATCTGGAGTACTGTGTCCAGTTTTGGGCCCCACACTACAAGAAGGATGTGGAAAAATTGGAAAGAGTCCAGCGGAGGGCAACAAAAATGATTAGGGGGCTGGAGCACATGACTTATGAGGAGAGGCTGAGGGAACTGGGATTGTTTAGTCTGCAGAAGAGAAGAATGAGGGGGGATTTGATCGCTGCTTTCAACTACCTGAAAGGGGGTTCCAAAGAGGATGGATCTAGACTGTTCTAGGGTGACCAGATGTCCCAATTTTATAGGGACAGTCCTGATTTTTGGGTCTTTTTCTTATATAGGCTCCTATTACTCCCCACCTTCTGTCCCGATTTTTCACATTTGCTGTCTGGTCACCCTAGACTGTTCTCAGTGGTACCAGATGACAGAACAAGGAGTCATGGTCTCAAGTTGCAGTGGGGGAGATTTAGGTTGGATATTAGGAAAAACTTTTTCACTAGGAGAGTGGTGGAACACTGGAATGGATTACCTAGGGAGGTGGTGGAATCTCCTTCCTTAGAGGTTTTTAAGGCCCGGCTTGACAAAGCCCTGGCTGGGATGATTTAGTTGGGAATTGGTCCTGCTTTGAGCAGGGGGTTGGACTAGATGACCTCCTGAGGTCCCTTCCAACCCTGATATTCTATGATTCTATGACTCAGTCAGGGGCATTTGAGGCCTGTCTCTGGAAAGAGACAAAGCGTAGCCAGAGGAGCAGAGGTGTGTGTAAAGTAAATGGTGAGATTCCAGACAATTGTCTTCTCCTATAGAAGCAGACTGAGAACATTAATGGGTAAGACTGGGAATCAAGGGCCATTTCCTGATGCTGCAAGCAAAGAGGGTTGTCCATAGGAATTATGCAGGATTTGGAGGTAGCGAGAATCCTCAGCTCCAGGAGGCCACGACAGGAGGGTGAAAAAGTTGATTTGGGCTGATTTTCTCCCAAAATTTGCTTTGTTTATACTGTGCACAGATCCACGGGCTAGCCCCCACCCGCCAGCCACATTCCAGCTTCTGTGCTGAGCCAGGGAGCCCCCTGCAGAGATTTTCTCGATGGGGCAGAGAAGATGCAAATTCCCTGGCACAGCGGATCCAAAGGTTTGGCCCAGAGACACCAGTCAAAATCAAGGCCCCCTCTTGCGTTTGGTCTGCACAAGTACATACAAAACCATGTACCTGTTTAAGTGGGTCCAGAATTTGGGCCAAAATAGGGGTTACTATGCTACTCAGTATAACAAGAACATGTATTTCTAAACTTCTAGTTGGGAAGTCCACAAATCTGAGTGGCTGACAGATTGAAGACTCATTTTGGGAACCTTCCTGCAAAGAAGAATTGATTTTGTGGCACACACTCCCCCCCCCCAAATAATTATATATATTTATAACATCATATAAACACACATTACACAAAAAATACCCATACCAATTATAAATTATACTATGCACACAAATTATATAACATTAAGCGACCTATATGCATACTATACTGTACACACATCTTTTTAAGAGGCGCTTGAGTTTTTAAGCTAACAGAATCAGATATTCACATGCTGCAATATATAACAGCATTTTCCAAATATTTCAATATATACACTAAGTGAAATTATATCTGTGGCACAATGTAGCTTGATGGTTAATTCTGAACCATGTTGAAGTTGCAACCCTTTTTGCTTTAATCTCAATTGCTCTTTTCAATGTATTTATATTAGAATTTGGAAACAAATGCCGTTTCCCCCAACCCCCCTTTTTTATTGTACTGGATTGAATGCACATATGTTATTATGGGCCTCTTTTTGAAATTTACAAAGGAAATGCACACTGACTATATCGTATGCACCAAATCAATGCAAAATCCTGTGTTTTCTATTCATTAAGCCCCTAAAGCACTATGTGCAAATTCCCTCACTTTAATTACACACCTCGGGGATGTGCAGGCCAAAAAAGGAGGCAGTCAGACAAAAAGCCAGGTCTCTGCCAAAAGGAAAAAAAAAATAAAACTGGTAAACATTTATTTTCAGCAGGGAAATCTGCTATTAATTCATATAGTGATTTTCCCCAGCTGAAATAATGAGGCAAGCCAAGTGAACCAAATGTTCACAGTGAGCAAACATGAACAGCAGGAAATCAGCCCATCTCCTATTTACATGTTTATTCCGTCAGCATTTGAAGAACATTTGCACGATCCTCTTGTAGTCAAGAGTCAAAGTTTACTCACACTCCTGCCTGCGTGCTAACATGTGCTGTTTGTGCTAGCCTCCGAGACACCCAGATCTGACACTCATGTTAGGACTGTACTCACCAGTTGTGCTTTTTACATCTGTGGTAAAAATGCTGAACCACCTCCGTTTATTTCAGGTAACAGCAAAGTCAGAGCCTCTCCATTATGAACAGCATGAACACTTTACCCTGCATTTGGGCCTGACCCTGCATTCCTTCTGTGCCCCAAATTGCCATTGACTTCAGTGGGAGTCTGACATGCAGGACTTTTGCCCTAATCTATATAACTACGTTTTGTTTTCTAATGTATGCTACATCCAGATCATGTGTCTGAGCCATCCTTACTCATGCAACTTATTCCACAAAGTCACTGGGGTTGCTCCCGTGCATAAGGGGTTCCAAGATTAGGGCCCTGGGCCTTAACAGGCCATGAAAATGTAATAACTAGTAACAGTATTTGTCAGAAAAACCAGTTTTTCAGACATAAATTCAACATTACTTAAGATTGTAAACTCTTTGGGGCAGGGACTGTCTTCTCATTGTGTGCGCATAATACGCCTAAAACAATGGAGTTTGCTTCCTTGTTTAGGGCCTCTTGGTGTGCCCAGAACTCGAACAGTAAATAATAATGACAGCGCCTGTACTGAATTTAAACACTAGGGAAGCGCATCCGATCAGAAAGCAAGTCAGCCGTTACATCATTTTAAATTGCAAAGATTCTTCCTGCAACTCTCAGTTTTTATATTGTCCTTTACACTCGGGAGTTCCTGGGGGAGGACATGCCAATTTTAACTAGTGCACACCTGATGGTATTTTTTCCAGAGTGTTATGTAAAGAATGGGGTTCCCTTCATGAGTTTTTAATTCCCGCGAATGATCATTCTGATTATAATCTGAAAACTCCTTTAGAGCAAAAAAACAAACAACCCCGCCTCCCCCACACTTTTGACCAATGAAGAAAACTTTTAAGGGTCCAATCCTTTGTTGTGGAACACCTTCAATTCCCACTGAAGTCACAGCTGTCAGAAAGCCCCTGCAGGATTTTTCCATAAAGAGCTGAATAATGTGGAATATATTTTTAAGAGCCACATTCCCGAAGTTCAAGTGTAAAGTAGCAGTAGTTTAACTAACAGAGTCAATATCTTTCACCATAGCAAAAAGAGGGTAAATACTGCCCACCATGATTATAAACGGGTCTATTTATTGATCAGCGCCTGTGAAGATCCTCATTATCAGCACAACACTGCAAATTAAATAAATTCGATAAATTCAAAGAAAGTTGTTAGATGTAATGAACATTATTGGGAGGAAACCCCCAAATCTGGACAAAAGTGTCAATCAGTAATTTCACATATCGGAATTTAAACTTACTTGTACTATAGTTTGAGATCATGGCAGATTTCTGATATCAATAGGAGGTTTTATGCTTTAGCACAAGTTCGTATGGGGTAACGTCATTGTTCAAGTGCTCTTTCCAAAGCAAAATCAGCATCTACCAAAGCTTTCTCTAAATAATTTTTAGCAGATATATTTTATTCATTGCTAACCAAAATGATGCACGAGGAATCTTTTTTCCTGTTCTATAAGAAGCAGCAATACCCTATTAATTTTGACAGACAACTTGGCATTAGCCACTTTAAAATCCAACATGGGATAAAGTTATGGATTACTAGTCTTTCTACGTTTTTGTCAAGAGATGAGCATTTTGCCAGATTTTTTAATAATATGCCCAGAGCTTTGTCAGTCCGTTTGTTTAGCTCCGCATGGTTATGCCAGTATTTTCCGACCACCCTACTGTGTGTTACGCTGCCCATCACTGCTTTCCTAGCTCCTCCCCTGCAATTAGACAAAGTCAACATAGCAATCATTCTGGGCAGCCCTGAGGTACCTGCAGCTATCAACAGTCCAGATTCACAGTCCTGATGAACAAGCTTTGCTTATTCAATGAATCACTACCTCAATTAGGGCTTTTTATTATATCTAGGCAATTTATCACAAACACAACAGATGGGACTGATAACACTAAACACATTTAAGTCGTCACCTAAGAAGAAGAAGAAAAAAAAATCCAGAAAGAAATAGGAGCAAACACGTAAGGCAGCTTGCAATCAGGAACCAGTTACCATGCCTACTGAAGCCTATGCTAAAGAATGCGCTGGCTGACACACAGAACTCAATGAAAAGATGAAAAAAAAATGCACAGGCAATACTACTTTGGCAGGGATGGTGGGGAATCTGAGACAGAGCTGCTGGTATGGAAGGATCTCACTGCATGCAATTTGCAAACATGCCAATTCAATGGCATGTGATAGACACTAGATGGAATTTAAAGGTCTTAGGGTCTTAAAGAGCTGGAATGGCACAAGAAAATTCCGGATAGCAAAAATGGCCGTCCCTCTCACAAAGCGGTGTTACAAATTTAAATCTATATTAGAGATGCAAGGAGGTGGTTTACAGACATTCATACTCTAACAAGCAACCTCCTCCGTGCTCCCTAGATTTACCTGAATTGTACAGTATCTTTGCAGGGCAGTGAGGAAATGGTCTGTATTAGCGCTGCTGAGTTTCCAGAGAGATTCCCATGGCTTCCAGCATGGGGATCTAAAGAGCAATTAAAGTGCTACAGAACTCATAAGGGAACTTCAGAAGGATCTAAATTTGAATGGGATTTCCCAGATTTTTTTTTGGTGGGTGGGGGGGAATATCAGGGAGGTGGGGTCGAAGGAGCAGAGAAAGGTACAGATAGAGTAACAGAGGGAGAGGATATGCGTGGTTGGAGCAATGAAAAAACAAAACCCTGCACTAATTCGACCAGAGTTATTTTCTATATGCACTGCATGTCCCCAGATTTCTTTCATGCCTTATAACACAACGCCATCCCCCAAGTTACTTTTAAGGATCTATTTTTTCGATCAGTGTCAGGAGGACACTCGACTGTTGTCCCGGAAAGAGTTTTTGTGGCAGATGGGCAGTCTACGTATTTCTCAATGTCTGGGATTGTTTCAGACAAGATTACATGGATCATGAGTATGACCCAGCGTCGGGCCCAAGCTTCAGAGTTAGAACTTGGAGCTGAACTTCTTCAAGGTCTGCCGTGATAAGAGCCAGGGGGTTCTGTTCAGCATGTTTCTGAGATGGGGCCAGACACAAAGTTTGGAGCGGAATCTCAATCCATACCCCAAAATTCAGGTGTGTTTGGATGTGACATTTTTGGTTTAGCCCTGTAGTTGGGCAACAACTCACCAGCGCAGCGCCTCCTGCTGGTTGTCCAGGGAATTAGCTTTTCCAGCTCCGGAACGCCTTCTACTGGCTGATGTCCTGCTTGCCACTGACTCCCATGTCCCTCCTGGACCCCAGTGCCCCTTTATGTTGGGTGCTACCCCCTGGCAGTACCCCCACAGATCTGGGTCTCCCCTCCCCAGGGAACCCCCACCCCCCCAAACCCCTCTCACCTCAGTGGCTACTGCCAGTCACCATCTAGCTCCCACTCACTGGGGCAGACTGCAGTCTGTAAAGGCCACTCATCATTGGCAAGAGAGGTTTGGACCTGTTGCCTTGGCCTACCCTGGGGCTGCCCCTCTGCAACCCCAGTACCCTTCCTGGCTTTTCATCAAAGGCCTGCAGCCTGGGGGTTTTCCAGGCTGGCACTCCCCCAGCTCCTCTAGCCTTCCCCCAGCCCTGCTCCACTGTTGGTACTTTGCTCTGCTCCCAAGCAGCCAGGCCCGTCTCTCTCTACTGCTAGAGAGAGACTCTGTCAGCGCCTGGCTCACTGGCCTTTTATAGGGCCAGCTGTGGCCTGATTGGGGCGTGGCCCAGTGGCTTCCCCAATCAGCGAGCCTTTAGCTCGCAGCCCCAGCCCTCACCCAGGGCTGGCTTTAACCCTTTCCGAGCAGAAGCGGGTGACCACCCCTTCTCTACTAAAACTTAAGGCCAGATCCTCAGATTGCATTGATTGATATAGCGGCTTGACGTCAATGGAATTGCACCGATCTATACACAGTGAGGATCTGGCTGGTATGACCAAATGCATTTCACTACAGAGGCAGGAGAGGTAAAATCCACTTCCAAACCAGGGGCCTGGGGGCAGGGAACAAAATACTGTGGGATACTGAAATTCCACAGCAACTCATGCACGACAATGAAATCTACTGCTCAATGTGCAGCCGCAGCCAAACAATAAATAAATCAAGTGGCACCTGGAATAGTGTGCTCAGGTGCGGTGTCCTTATCTCAGAAAGGCACAGCAGAAAGAGACAGGCAATGAAAATGACTGGAGGGATGTGGAGGAGGAGGAGGAGGGACTGTTCACTTTAGAGGGAAGTTAAGCGAGACCATGAGGCGATAAATAAAACATCAGATTTACCATTCATAGTAAAAGAAAAACGGGAACAAAAAGGGGGGAACGGAAACAAAGTAAAAAATTTAAAACTGATCCAAGGAAACACTGTTTAACAAGGTACAATTAACCTATGGAACTCACTGCCACAAGGCACCACTGAGTTCAAAAGCATAGCAGGATTAAAAAAAAAAAGGATATGGCCTTTATAAGGGTAGTGAGATCATCCACATTTACATTAGATGGGATAAAAAATGTGAGTAATATAAACTGTCACGCTGAAGGGCATAAGTCACCCATTAACAGACCAGGTTAGGAAACAACTCCCCTATGGCAGGTTATTTCCTAATTGACAATTACAGGGTTTCTAGTGCTTCCCTCTCAAGCGTCTGTGAGCAGCAGCTGGAGTAGCAGGGCCACTGTTCCTAGCTGCAATGACTGTTCTGATGGTTTTGTTAATTTCACCTTGAGGTAGCACATTTATTCCAATATCAATTCTGCACGTGGGGATTCGATTGTGTCAAAATGATAGACTTTCTTGAGGAGCTATTTTGTTTTTTTCCGGGTAATCTCACAAATTTTTGGCCTCAGCTAGTCCTTCTGACCCTTCTCCCTTCCCGGTCTGCACCCCTGTGGGCAGAAAGAACCATGCACTGTAGAGTCTACACAGAGGAACCCATGAATTCTTTAGGGTATGGCCTAACCTGTATGTGGTAAGGGGAGCACATTTGTATTCTTTAACGTAAAACTGGGCATTAAAATGACTCCTGACTGTGGGCCAGGCTCGCAAACATATTTCACTATAACCCACGTGTAATTAACGTTGCAAGTTAAGGACCTGATTCAAAGTCAATGGAAAGACTCCTATTGATTCCAATGAGCTTTGGACCAGACCCTAGGCCAGAAGACAATGTGTAAACTCATTCACGTTACACGGACAGCCTCTGGATGATGAGAGTGGCCTCCGCTGCTCCGTGCAGTGGAGTTTTAGACAAAGATTGCATACAACAGCCAATCTGCTACCAAAGTGTAGCGACTACAGGGCTCTGCCTGCAGTTGACCTAGCGTGGTTGTACTGTGTGTGGGGAAGAGGCAGGATTCTGGTACCCGATGCAGTGGGTCGACACTCACTGAGCCCTGCAGAACCCAGCTGTCTGGGGGCTTCCAGGAACTGAGCGTGAGGCGATGTTTGGAGAAGGGATGGAACCAGTAGATCTGCGGCTGTGCATATAATGGAGATATCCCATCTCCTAGAACTGGAAGGGACCTTGAAAGGTCATCGAGTCCAGCCCCCTGCCTTCACTAGCAGGACCAAGTACTGATTTTGCCCCAGATTCCCAAGTGGCCCCCTCAAGGATTGAACTCACAACCCTGGGTTTAGCAGGCCAATGCTCAAACCACTGAGCTATCCCTCCCCATATGTACCATGGAACAGAAGTGTAGCCAGACTACTGCAGCTAAGGCTGGGGTGTAGCTCTTCTGCAGCCGGGGAGGTTGATGAAGAAAGGAGTCGATAGACCCCTATGGAGGTCCCATGCTGGGGACAGGATTTGGCTTAAAATAATGAACGTCTCTTATCACCCATGAGTGTCCCCCTTGTTTTATTATTATCACTAACAATGGAGCCAGTGTACAGCCAGTTTGCGATACACGGCTTAGAAATGTCTTGTCTATAAGACCTGATAGTCTTGCCTTGGACTTTAGGAGGCCAGAGATGTCGTCAGTGAAGAAATTGCCAAGGTAGAATGTCTCACCCCAAAGATCTGCATCACTGCTGTGTGCCCAGTCCATGCTGATAGGGATTCTGGCTGGATAGCAGGGATGGCCGAAAGGCACCATAATGCTGGAAGGGAGAAAACATATCAGACACTGCAGCCAGTTGCTAGAGACGATCCCTAAAAATTCTCTATGGCCAGAGTTTTCCAGCACTCCCAATTGGGGCCAGATTTTCCAGTACAGTTCATCTCCTGCTTAGGCATCAAATTAAGGGGTAGGAAAAATCTAGCCTTTATGTAAGTTTCTAAATGGGAGCTGAGCTCCAAGACTCATTACTATGCTGCGGGGCACAGCAATGTGTATACATGGGGTAGGAGGGAGCATGAGCGCCACAATGGCCTCATTCTAGGGCCATTTCTATGCTGGCTTCAGCATGCTTCGGAGCAGCCCGAGGGCTGCTCTGAGATACACCGAAGATCCATCTGCCACCCAGGGGTTGAGGAATGTGCATCCTACAACACTGCCTATGCCAAGGGCTTCTAGGGAGAAGGTGATAGGAGCCAGCCACACCACCTCTATAGCAGCTGGTTAGATCTGGCAACTTCCCGGTCCCTTTGAGCTGCTACATCAGAGGGGAAAATCTGGCTATCGGCATCTCATCATTTGACTCAAGGACTGGCACCAAGCCTCTTCTGCTCTGGACTGATTTCAACCCTCCATTTTACAGTTTCTGCTGTCTGAATGTTCTGTCTGACTTTCATTCAGCCCGCCCTAGGCTTGAAAGCGTGGGGAGCTTTTTAAAAAAATCCTGATTTTATTTATATAAATAACTGAAGACACTGAGCGATCGAGTCTGCTCACGGGATGGGCTGTCTTTCGGCTCATTCCTAACAGATTTATTGTACTGGGACATGTACATTTAGTGCCCATGGAAGTCACCAAATGGACAGCAAAGATGACTGAGGACCCTCTCTGTAGCCGCCGAATAGATCTAATAGACGTGCCAGCTTCCAGGAAATGTGGCTCAGTCGCCGAGGCATGGCCGCAAAAGGGGAAAGGGGAATTTTAGTCTCCCTGACCTGATTTAGCCTTAGTCTTTCTGCTGAGCCACCTCACAAAGGCAACACATCTCAAGAGAAAGGATGGCTTTGTGGCTAAGGTAGTGTCCTAGGACCGATAGTTACGGTACCTCTATGGCCACCATCACTGTCGTATCAGAGCGTCTCATGATCCAGAATGTATTTACCCTCACAATTCCCCTGGGACAGGGGTGGCCAACCTGAGCCTGAGAAGGAGCCAGAATTTACCAATGTACATTGCCAAAGAGCCACAGTAATACATCAGCAGCCCCCCCTCAGCTCTCCCCTCCCTCCCCGGCTCCTAGCGCCTTCTATCCACTGGCAGCCTCGCGGATTAGCGCCTCCCCCTCCCTCCTCACCCCTCCCGATCAGCTGTTTTGTGGTGTGCAGGAGGCTCTGGGAGGGAGGGGGAGGAGCGAGGGCACTGCAGGCTCAGGGGGAGGGGGGCGGGAAGGGTGGAGTGGGGGCAGGGCCTGTGGCAGAGCCAGGGGTTGAGCGGTGAACACCCCCCGGCACATTGGAAAGTTGGCACCTGTATAGTTCCAGCCCCGGAGTCGGTGCCTGTACAAGGAGCCACATGTTAACTTCTGAAGAGCCGCATGTGGCTCCGGAGACAGCCCCTGTCCTGGGAGATAGAGAGCTTCTCTTATCCCCACTTTATAGATGGGGAACTTTGTCACGGAGACATTAAGTAATTTGGCCAAAGACACAGGAAGTCTGTGCTGGGGCAGAAACTTGAAGCTAGGCCTCCCAAATCCTAGGCTCATGCCCCAAATCCTGGATCATCCTTCCTCTGGCTTTAATTCCCTGTTCTCTCATAGATTTCCTGTGCAACTGAGGGCCTGATTCAAAGTTAATAGAAAAACTGCCATTGACTCCAATTGGCTTTGACTCAGGCCCATATCACTTTGCCCCTCAATTTCCCATCTGTAAAATGGGGTTAATACTACTTCCTTCCTCCTACCCTTTCTCTGTCTTGTCTATTCTTCACAGCAGGGACTGTTTCTTACTATCCATTTGCACAGCTCCTAGCAAAGCGGGGTTGGACTTGCCCTTGGCCAGGTCACCTCGGTGCTACTGTTACACAGCTTAGAAACAATAAGAAATGCAGTTCTTGCACTGTACTGTTTTACTTTGACATTTAACCAGGATGTACGTAGGTAGGACACTAGTTCGCAATCTCTTGCAATAGGCTCCCACGGCGTTGGGATCAGAGAGGAGAGCCTTTTGCAGAAAAGGCACCCTGAGCTGGAAGCTCAGAAATGAGCATTTTAATTAAAGCTTTTAGTCTCGCATGCATTTCACGGTTTAGCCGTCGTGACAAGTGTTTCTCTTCATGTGTGCTTTCAGACTGCTGTGCCAAGCAAAATGGAGACAGCCATCTTTTAAACGGATATTGTGGTGATGACAATAGCCAAGAAATTAAAGGGTGAGGTGAATATATCCTCGCAAACTCATGCCATTGTGCCTAGATAGTGCAGTACTTCCTGCCTGGGAAGATGGTGCAATGTCATGAGTTGGCTACGGGCATCTAGGCAGGCTGTAGCTTGCAGGGAGAGATAGCTCAGTGGTTTGAGCATTAGCCCACTAAACCCAAAGTTGTGAGTTCAATCCTTGAGGGGGCCACTTTGGGATCTGGGGCAAAATCAGTACTTGGGCCTCCTAGTGAAGGCAGGGGGCTGGACTCAATGACCTTTCAGGGTCCCTTCCAGTTCTAGGAGATGGGATATCTCCAATTATTATGTAGCTGCCTTCATTTATAATTTCCTGACTTCCATTGCATCCTGTCATAAACCTGTTACTTACTGTAACTATCCACCCTTCCCCACCTTTCCCTGTATTGAAATGTGTTTATAAGGAATATGGCAGAGATTTGAGAAACAAAGCTGCTCAGCCCGCTGCTGGTCTGGGGTTCTGTCCGCTGGCTCCTGCCAGCCGGCATCCCAGCCGCCGGCCCTCTCAGCCCACTGAAGGCCGAGGGTTCTGTTCATCCAGGCAGGCAGCGGGCTGAGCGGGGCCGGAGGCCGGGTCTCCAGCTGGGAGCAGAGTGCTACTGAAAAACGGCTTGTGTGTTGCCTTTGGCATGCATGCCGCCAGTTGCCGACCCCTGTGATAGATGCTAATATACCACAGCAGTCTGGTTGCTACCAACACTGTGACTGGATTAGGAAAGAGCCGCTCTGTAGCAGTGGTCCATGATGCCACTATGTTCTACATATGCGTGCCGTCCCCTCTGCCAGCATATTGCTGCCCATTGCTATCTGATGTCCTTTCTGTGCATGTACAGTGCTCCTTCAGGATAACAGCACTTCACTCAGTCACTGATGTCCTGTCATTTCCTCAGCCCCCATTTTCATGTCTGTTTCTACCGCTACTGGCCTTACGTCCTCTCCCCAGGCCCTCCTTCATTCCCGGCTAGCTTTCTGTCCATTCTCCACAGTGTTCTGCAGTTCTGTGATGCCGGTATATCTAGGCCTCCCTTGCTCCTGCTAGGATAGCTTCAGGAGCACCATAATAAAGGGTGTAGATTGGGCTTCTAACCAACAAAACACCCCCGATTTAAAAAAATAAATAAATGAAATCAGTGTTTGTCCAAACACACACCAGAAATGGATGCTCAGTTTTGGTTGACTTCACCCCTCTTCCAGTGCTGTTTTTACAGGCGATGCCAGTCCTCCCTGACTTCTAAGGGCATGTCTACACTGCATCGGGGAGCAAGCCTCATGTCCACAGACTTGTGTTTGCTAGCGCGCTAAAACTATCTGTGTAGTTGTTGCTTTGACTTCGTGGCTCTGGCAGGAGCTCCACCCAACTCTCCAGACTTCAGAGCGCAAGCCACAACACGCACACAGCTATTACTAGTGCGCTATCACGAGACACACAAGTCTGTGGACCTGGGCTGGGAGGCTCACACCCAGATGCAGTGTAGACAAACCCATAGGGCAACGCAGACTACCGTGGTGCGTTTTCTAAAGTGCGCTAATGTGTTGCCCATTAATTGGTCCATGTAGACCCTGCTGGTGTGCACTGGAGGATCCTTAGTGCGCTTTAACATAGTGGTTTTTGAAACAGTGCTTCATTACAGTGCACGAGGGAACAAAGAGACAGCCCCAAGAAACCCAACATTTTGGACATCTACACAGAACTAAGAAAAAATAAATGCTAAAAATGGACTCCAAAACCAAAATGAACGAAGCCCCAAAAGCAGAAGCCCTAGATGAAGGCTATATGTACACTCCAGTGCCCTAGATATTAATCAGTGATGCCATTCAGTACAGTAGTTTTCACAGAAAATGGAAGTTCACTCTCCTCTGAACGTCTGGAATGCCTGCAGCCCTAAGGGTGTGAGTTCCAAGCTTCTGTCTGACTGAAGTCATTGACTTCAATGGGAGCAGGATCAGACCCAAAGCAAACTAATGTTCAAAGGCGTGGCTTCTATTTAAAAGACATGAGTGTGTTGGGGACGTGGCAGGGGTGTGTGTGTGGGATTTGCTAAAATGCTCTTTTGTCACTAAATAATATTGAAACTAACCGTCACTCAGACCGGCAGATGTAAAATGGAAGCAAATGTATTATACATCACTGTCTTGGACATTAGTTCAGAAACTGCCGACTATCAGTCTCAACATCAAAGCAGCCCCCTCTACCAAGAGCTTGGCAGAAAGGATAAAGCACTGGCTATTTACCTTGCGACCTGGTTCACGTCCAAATTGAGCCTTTCATTTAAAAGTAGTTTGGTGGTCTCAGCTCAATCGCTCCTAGACAGTTGACCGTATCACAAAAGCGCCATCCCCAGTTTAAACGCAATTTGGCAAGACTGGCATTCTCTGTTCAGAAGAGACCCTCGGCTAAACTAACACAGACTAAATTACATCTCATATGCCATCCTAGAGATGGCAGTCTTCGAAACTGGGCCGAGGAGCCTCAGAATAAGAGCCCGTGGATACTCTCCAAACTGGCGTATGGATAAAGAAATCTGTTTGCAGAGCTGCTACTTTCAAGTCTGTTTCTTAAGCCAAAAAAGAAAATAAAAAGCAAATCACAGCATGGGCTTTTTAAGGATTGAGGCTCGCAGAACCAGGGTGATGACCTCAGAGAGATCAAAACACATTTTACATGACTATTGAAATAGCTAAACTTATAAAGGTTATTTCCTTTTTTAAAAGCCATCTTGTAAACCACTGGCCTGGCCATATTACAGGTTTAAGCAAACAGATACAATTATTAACTCTTTTCAAAAATTCCTAATAGTGATGTTGCCAAAAGATGGTTCAAGAAGGAAACATTCTTTGTGATCAATATATATTGGTTGTTTATTCCCATGTTGAATTTTAAGCACATGAGAAATTCCACTGAAGGGAATGAGATTACGCACATGCTTACATTTAAACAAGTCTGTAAATATTTGCAGGACTGGGCGATAGGATGCATTATGTACATAGAATCATAGAACTGGAAGGGACCTTCAGAGGTCATCTAGTCCAATCATCTGCACTCATGACAGGACTAAGTATTATCTAGACCATCCCTGACAGGTGTTTGTCCAACCTGCTCTTAAAAATCCCCAATGATGGAGATTCCACAACCTCCCTAGTCAATTTGTTTCAGTGCTTAACCACTCTGACAGCGAGGAAGTTTTTCCTAATGTCCAACCTAAACCTCCCTTGGTGCAATTTAAGCCCATTGCTTCTTGTCCTATCCTCAGAGGTTAAGAAAAACAATTTTTACAACCTTTTATGTATTTGAAAACTGTTATGTCCCCTCTCAGTCTTCTCTTCTCCAGACTAAACAAACCCATTTTTTTCAATCTTCCCTCATAGGTCATGCTTTCTAGACCTTTAATCATTTTTGTTGCTCTTCTCTGGACTCTCTCCAATTTGTTCACATCGTTCCTGAAATGTGGCGCCCAGAACTGGACACAATACTCCAGCTGAGACCTAATCAGCACGGAGTAGAGCAGAAGTATTACTTCTTCTGTCTTGCTTACAACACTCCTGCTAATACATTCCAGAATGGTGTTTGCTTTTTTTTGCAACAGTGTTACAGTGTTGACATATTTAGCTTGTGATCCACTATGAACCCCAGATCCCTTTCCGCAGTACTCCTTCCTAGGCAGTCATTTCCCATTTTGTATGTGTGCAACTGATTGTTCTGTCCTACGTGGAGTACTTTGCATTTCTCCTTATTGAATTTCATCCTATTTACTTCAGACCATTTCTCCAGTTTGTCCAGATCATTTTGAATTTTAATCCTATCCTCCAAAGCACTTGCAACCCCTCCCAGGGTGGTATCGTCTGCAAACTTTATAAGTGTACTCTCTATGCCATTATCTAAATCATTGATGAAGCATTCAAAATCACCAGTCACTTTTGCACATTTAGGCTTATATTTTTCAATAACCTTAAATATGCATTTTGGGCCGGCTTCCATTGAAGTCAATGGGAGTTTTGTTACCGACTTGAAAGGGGCCAGGATGAAGCCCTAATGAAGAACATCAGCTCTGAAGGAGTTATTAATATCCATTGTGTCCACTCTCAAACAGTTCACTGGCAGATTTCTCTCCTCCTCTCTTTTTTTAAATATCATATAGAAAAGACAGAAAAGAAAGCGTCTCACAAAATACCAGGTTAAATGCTCCCTCCCCTCTTCACAGGAAAAGGCTATGTAGAAGTGCTGTGTGACATTGAACTCGAGGGAGTTACACCAGGGAAGAATTTAACCTATTGTTTCAATGTAACATGTATATGTACTTTAAAAAATACAGGTATGGATACAATAAATAGCCTCATCAACACAGCATCTACAGGTAGACCCATGTAAATAAACCAATCACATCAAATTACCAAAGGGAATTTCAGGGAATGCTCAATACCTTGAAAGATCAGACATTGTGTCTAGCTCATGACTCTCAGGCCTCATCACTGTAAGTAGCTTTATGCCTGAGGACTACTTTGAGGTTCAGAATTAGTCACAGATCTAAGGGTAGGTCTACACTACCTGCCGGATCGGCGGGCAGCGATCAATCCAGCGGGGATCGATTTATTGCGTCTAGTCTAGACGCGATAAATCGACTCCCGAGCGCTCTCCCGTCGACTCCTGTACTCCACCGTCACGAGAGGTGCAGGTGGAGTCGATGGGGGAGCGGCAGCAGTTGACTCACTGTGGTGACGACACCACAGTAAGTTGATCTAAGTACGTCGACTTCAGCTACATTATTCACGTAGCTGAAGTTGTGTAACTTAGATTGATTCCTCCCCCTCCCCCCCCAGTGTAGACCAGGCCTAAATGTTTGCAGGATTGGGAGCCTGGCTGGCAACGAAGGCACTCTCCAAATTGACGGCGCCTGATCCAAAGTCAGTGGGAGCCCTAGTTCCGGTTTGGAAACCTTCTGGTTATTGTGTATGAGTGGGTTGTCATGCTTAATGTCGAGACACCCATGTGTAAAAATAGCGACAGGTGGCTCGGATACATTTTCCATACCGCCTATTTGATGCGGTGCTATTTACATCTAGCACACAGTGAGACAGTAAATCACCCCTCACAGGCAAACATATACACCTATAATACCACGACGGAAAGTTAAGAATAATAGGCTACACAGAGGGCCCCATCCTGGGAGATCACGAATGCCCTCTGATAGGTGCCGTACAACCCCAGCTTCCATTCCCTTCAACCGGAGCTGGCCAGCACCTCACAGGATCAGACCTTTTTTTTTACATGTGGCACTTGATGATATTAGTGGGGGTTCTGAGTTTGAATCAGAGGAAGCATATATTGCTAGCAGAAGGCTGGGTCTAACCTTCCCTCTGTGCATGTGAAACATCTATTAATCTTAACGGGACTACCACACATGTGTCAAGGGAAGATTAGATGGGTGTGAAAATACAACAGATCATTAGACTAAGCAAATGACACAAATATTCATTGGTTGTATGCAGTGGTGTTGTAGCTGTGTGAGTTCCAGGATATTAGAGAGACACATGGGTGAGGTAGTGGCTTTTATTGGTGAGAGAGACCAGCTTTCGACTGGTGCTGGAACCATTTTTTGTTGCAGAGGTGCAGAAGGCGGAAACCATGTTTTTGGGTTGTTATTACTACTTCAAGCCGGGGGTACGGCAACACCCCCTGCACCCTCCAGCCGCTATGTACACAAAGCTCTGAAGACCTGCAGTAGAGCTGTGTAAGTTCGAAAGCTCTCTCTCACCAACAGGTGTAGTCCAGTAAAATCTATTACCTCACCTACCTTGTCTCTAATTCTCACTGGACATTTAAAATACTTTTGTTAACAGCACAAATATCAGGCACTTTTTAAACTGTAAAACACTTTAAAAATTCCCAGATCATATCTTCCCTTAACTGAACGACAAACGAGTAGTAGAGTAAAACTACTCATCTCCCATAAATCTCCTCCTATAAATACAAAGCATTGAAGACCCAGTAACATGTTAAGTGCTTTCTATACATAGTGCAAACACATTTTTCATTCTACTTCTCACTAAGCTTTCATGTGTATTATGAAAAACACAAAGATTTCTTTTTATGCACCATATATTATTCTGTCGCTGATGGAAAAAATGGAAACATACGATATTGTGAATTATCTCCTTCCTTACACTAGATTTGTTTTGTACTAGCTGCTGACACATTTTAAACGCTAAAGAGTAACCAGACTGGGTTGGGGGATAGGGGAAGATTTGAGTATATCTAACTGCCCACACCAGTCAGACTGATTTTCAATGTCCGAGAGAATATCACTCTTGTTTTCGTTACAGTGAAACGAGCAGATACAGCTTTGTTATGTTTGGGGAGCCAGCTGGGGGAAAGTTATACTCAAAATGATCTAAATAACGGAATACTCTGGACATTTCCCATAAATGATCTTTGCTCTTCTGGAATTCAAAATGGGTGTGTGTGACCTTTTTCTTCATGTTTATGTCTTTAAGAAAAAAGATGCGGTGATCACCTAGATCAACATGGAATAGTCTGTAACACCAAAATTAGACCCTGATGTTGCACTTAGCTCCATGTGGGAGAAGGCACCAGCCCAAAATGAGCCAATTGCAGGATGGGGTAGGGAATGCTAGTGTCCTATGGGAAAACTGATTTTTTTTAAAGCCATAAAAGAAGATCAATCCTCTTTTCAAAACTCAATATCCAGCAAATAGTATGTATACCTTAGCAAATACTCCATATCCTTGGGGCTCAGAGGAAACATGTAAAATTGAGGCCATCACTAAACTTTTACTGATGTGCTGATTCCGACACACTGATTTTGTTTAAAAACTGATAGTGTGATATAGCTCAATGAAGAATCCCTCTGAAAAAACCCAATGGCACAACTTATGCCATTACTATTACCTTATAGCCAATTCATTATAAACCAGAAAAACAGTACTTAGTTTTTGTCACACAAAACACCACCATACTCAATAAAGAGTTAGTTCTATGTTCTCTCCATCATTCTCATGTTACTGGACATGACAAATATGATGATTAACCCAAAGGACAAAATGCTTGCACAAAAATTTAGCGAATGAAACAACATCTTTATATTAAAAAGTACTTTTTCCTTGTAATCTTATCCAGGGAAAATGCTATCTGCCCAGAACACTGTAAATAATTTTCACCTTGTCTTGTGTGTCTTTCTTCTTAAGTTATTTACCACATGCAAATTCAACCAACCAAACATAGGAAGAAGAGAAAATAAGAAATTCGGCCCCCTACTTCATGACGTAACATGAGATGTGTGGGAACAAAAGGACATTCCTTTATACTTGTATGCAATCTGAGCTCTGTTGCTTTGAAAGCTACTGAAGTCTTCCACAAAACTCCTACCGCCTCATCTTCTAAAAAGTAATTTATATAATCTCACCAATGGCTTACACAAACACCCACCTCAAAATTCTTTCTTATGATAAAATTGGCTGAACCAGCCTCTGAAGTACAATGGAGAAAACACATAGCCCCCTTCCCTTAATTCACCAAGTGCCAGTTGCACATCTCTTCCAAACATACAGCTGTTTATACACAAGTCAGCTGAGCAGAATGTTATAACTGAAAAGGGTTTCTTAATATTTGCAGTGTCGCTGTAGGGTTTCTTAAGATTGTCCATTGTTACGTTGGCTGACACAGCTATTTTTTTAGGATTTATAGATAAGGGGCCCAATCCTGCAAACTCTTACTGTCATCAGTAGTTTTTAATTACCTCTGTAGTCCCCAGTGGGATTACTTTCAGAGTAGCAGCCGTGTTAGTCTGTATCCGCAAAAAGAACAGGAGTACTTGTGGCACCTTAGAGACTAACAAATTTATTAGAGCATAAGCTTTCATGGGCTATCCGAAGAAGTGGGCTGTAGCCCACGAAAGCTTATGCTCTAATAAATAAGGTGCCACAAGTACTCCTGTTCTTTTAGTGGGATTACTGCATGAGATAGGAATATATGAGTAAGTGGTTGCAGGATTTGGCCTTAAATTTTCTTTCTGAAAATGAGGAGGTTTCACACTTAGTGATAATGATAACACAGGACTAATTTGATCAAATCACTCTAGCATTTTTAATATTGCATGGATAAAATAGCATGCATAATGAGTCATTTTTAATGAGCATCTGCACCTGTTTATATAGAATGGACCTAATAACCGATAAGTGCCAAAAACAAAAAATGGCCGAGTCAAACAAAAATAAATGCAGGTTTCCTGAAAGATTTTGACAAGGGATGATTAATTTTTGTTGGGGTGGGGGAGGGCCTGAGTGGGGAGGGGGAAATCCCTCACCTTGTGGTATATCATTAGACAATGCAATAGGAAATGGATACCCGAGTAATCCTCATTAATAAAAGCAGTGGTCAGCTAGTAAAATTGTGACACTGTACATCACAGAAGTTTCACATGCAATGAAGTGTCCTCCCGCAATATGGAACAGCTGGGAAGAGTTTCACAAACATCCCTCCCACCCCACATTTTTTAAAAAAATAAACAGGAAACAAAAGAAATAAAACAACCTGACAACTTTTTGCGTTGTCTTGTGACTATTAAAAAACCAACAACAACGCCTGTGAAGTATCACTGCTATGTTTTAGTCTAATGCTACTTCTAGCTTTTATCCTTTTTAATTAGAAGGCAAATTCTCAGACCTCAGGCCTAATCCCTACACAGTGCAACAAAGCCCAGCAAAGTCTTTGAACACTGCCCAGCCAGGCAGCACAAACCCTAGTAACTGTTGGCAGTGAGGGCAGGACTCTGACCCTCATCTTAGCCATTCTCTTCCAGCTCCTGATGCTCCCTGCCCTTCAGAACCCTGTCTGTTGTTCTTCTGTTTAGACTGAACAGACAAAAGGGGAAACAATGTGGGAAACCTAGAGGATTGGCTAGGTGGGATGCGGGGGAGCTGGTGACGGAACGGAGAAAGTAAATGGAGTTTCACGGGAATGGACACAGTGGGGAGAATTGGATCACCAGATTATGTCTTTAGGTTCAAGAAATTTCTTCATCCCTCACTAAATCTTTTCATGGACAATGCCACTTTTAAACAATTGTTGCATTTCCAATTACTACAGGAGTGTTCAAACAAATGGCAAAACCCGCCATGAAAAGTTTGCTCATATTTGAATCTTTTGAGATCAAAACCCATATGACAAATCGCCTTTGCACCAGTTTCGCTCAGACACTTACCTCTCCAAATTATTTACACTTGTGATATTTCCAGTTCAGAGCAGGATTTGTGCCGAGTCAAGCAAAACACGCAAACACATACAGACACATGAGCTTTCAGAGCTAAGCGGGAACCCCACAGAATAAACATTTTGACTCAAAAAGACCAATGTCGGGCATGCCAAAAGTAAAAAGGATTGTCTGCATTCTATTACTTTGGCTAAGTACAAATCATTAAGCAACAAAACAACAGATGCTGCTGGTAGGATTGTGATATCTTCCAGACTGTGTTTATACACAACCATGTAAGTGTGGGAATTAGGGTAGGATGGACGGATGCTGTGAATGGCAGTGTGTTTGTTTGACGACATGCATATTTTCTGGTATCTAGTATACCTGTGGAGAGGACATTTCCGTGTGAAGAGAAAACCCCCCAGAAAACTCCACACATTTTTGTAGATTATATCCAGAGCAGCATTTAGCACCAGCCTCTATTAGAACCCAGCTCAGTGGCTTTTCCTTTAAAGTTTTAAGGAACAGTTTGGCCCAGATCCTCAGCTGGTTTAAACTGGGGATAGCGCCCCAATTTAGATCAGCTGAAGATCTGGTGGTCCTTTGTCTTTTTTTACTCTAGGGGTAAAGTTTGACTCATTGACTTTCAATGAGACCTCGCCTCTTCAGGGCCTAAGCCCCTTTTGAAAATGGGACATAAGTAATTTTGAAAAAAATTGGCTCAAGGGCTTAAAAATCCCTAACTTGCGACTGTTTAAATAAAGGTGTCGTTTTTAAAGTGATTTAGTTAAACAAGCGCCAAAGCATTTGTGGACAGTGATAAATTGATTTAAACCTGGCTTATACTGATTTAGCTTACTTCAGTTACCAACTGCCAAACTAAATTGATATAAGCCATTTTTAAACCCATTTAAGAGTGTCTTCAAAAGGCTTTGCACTAGTCCACTTAAATCAATTTAAAACCAACTTTAGTTCAGCTGGTTCCACTCTGTGTTTAGAAAGGGCTGAAGAAACATTTTCATTCTTGATTCACTGACCACGTACTTTTCTGATGCTACCTTCAGCGTTAAGTGGAAGCTGGGCTATGATTGTACCACACTGAAGGAAGCTTTTTGTTATCATCATTATAATGAACAGTTATATTGTGTCAAGTATCAGAGGGGTAGCCATGTTAGTCTGAATCTGTAAAAAGCAACAGAGGGTCCTGTGGCACCTTTGAGACTAACAGAAGTATAGGGAGCATAAGCTTTCGTGGGTAAGAACCTCACTTCTTCAGATGCAAGTTATATTGTGGTAGCCACTAAAATCCACAACTAGGTTGGGCCCCATTGTGCTAAGCAAAACTCCCATGGCAATCATTTCAATGCCAGGAATATCTTGGGTTCTATAACAGAATAGTTGGTTCCAGAGAATAATGCTGCGCTCTATACACTTAAATGATACAGCTCACCAAGAGAAAAAAATACTTCAACCTCTCTATGTCAGAACGGGAATGAAACAGCCTAGCCTTGATGGAATTCTAGTTTTCATCTGCAGTTATGATGGTTACATTCTTACCTTGCTAATGTCACGTCATGTGAGCTGGATTGTGACAGACCCTTGCATGTGTGAGCGGACGGCAGATTGCAAGTCCTGGGCAAGTGCAGGAACCTGCAGTTTTGCATCATGTCTTTGGTGTACAGTGCCCCAGAGGGGGTGGAAAGGGACCGCAGCGTTGGCACTACCCCTGCACACAGGGGTGTTCAGGGAAGAACGTTGGAAATCCCTATTCCTCACAATGCCTGAATGGCACAATTCGGCCCCTATGTATTTACAGAGTTCCACAGCGCACAGGCACCACCGTTAGACTGTTTGTGAGACAAATTTGGTAGTTATTTAGTTAACTGCTCCAAAGCTAACTGTATGGAAGTGTGGAAATGGCATGTTGGAGAATGACTCTGCCTTTCTCTCAGTCTGTGGTTTGATAGGGCTGGGCAGGAAATGGATTTTCCATCCTATGAGAATTTGCCATTTTGAAAATGTTTCTCAGTTTGAATCAGGACAGAAGTTGGAATCTCCAAAAAAATTTCATGAACCAAATATTTAGAACAGTGTTTCAGTTCACACAGAATGTTCTGTTAGCTAGTTTCAAAAAGCTTTGTTTTAATTTTGACCTTTTGTCGTGGAAATTTACTACAATTTTGAAACAATGTAATTTTAACAGGAAAGACACAAACTTTCTAGCCTGACAATCTTTTTGTACTAAAACTTTTCAACAATCCCAACACTGTTTCGTGAACAGTTTAGGTTTCGACCAATCAGCATTTATTTATTTAGTTTTTTAGTTAGTTAGTTAGAAACTTGAAATATTTATTAACTTTTCCTCATATTTATTGCAAGATACAAGGGTAAAGAACAATTTTAACGCTAAGACTTCTGGTAACATGCACGGGCACAAGGTCCACCAAACTTCTTGGACTCGCAACGACGAACACCTGCAATCAGTAAGGTCCTATCATACTGGATTAAGATGTCCTTGATTTCCAGCATTTATCACTGAAAAACATTTCATAGACAAAAATCCCAGATAGCTCTAGTCCCTGATACAGCCAGGTATGGAAGCACGTGCATAACTAAGTTTGTAAGTAGCCCCATTGACTTCAGACAGGTCCAATACTTAAAGTTAGGAACACGTGTAAGCAACTTGCCGAATCAGGCTCTAATTCAGCTCTCAACTACATATTGAAATAACTGAATTGCACTCAGGGAAACGAGGCCTTGATCCAGCAAAAAGCCCTTAAGCATATGCTTAATTTTAAGTGAGTAGTCACATTTCAATGGGACTAGTACAGTGCTTTGCTGGATTGGGGCCAAAGATCTGAATTTGACCTGAATAACTGAAGAAGATTGGGCAACTGTGTTTCATTATATAATGCGAAGTGGAAACTGAATAAAAGGCTAGCTTGACAGACAGTTCTGTGCACTTGTTTTGCAGTATTTTATGGTTATATCCAATGAGAATATTGGTAACATTTATTATGTGCTGCTGCATGCATGTTGTTCTGGGTTTTGTTGTTGTTTTTTTAAGGTGGTCAAAGGCAGCATTCTGTGTCTGTCATCAAACTGATTTTTGTTTTTAAATGGACTGGCAGACAGTTTAGAGAAATCCTGCAAAGTTTGTTCAAACTCAGGTCAGATTTGCACCCAGACAAAACAAACTTTTGCAGGAAAAAATGCTTGCTTTAAACATGCGTACTTTACTTACTGCAGTCGGGGCTATCCTTTCCTTTCTTAAAGAGGCTCCATCTCATTATCATCGGGTGTAAATTAGTTATTTGCACAAAAGAAGAATGAGCAGATGAAGAGTAACATCCCAGAACTCACATTTATAAATTCACAGTAAGAAATCCTAAATGGTGTGTAAATTGTTGCAGAAAATAGCCCTGCATATAACTTATTGCTTCTGGTTTAATGATATTTAGCAATTATAATTTTCCTTTCTTATTTCCCTAGCATGCAACTGAACAATATGTGCTGGTGTGTTTTTGTGTGGTGGGGGATGGGAGGAAATCCAAGTCTGTTTTGTATTCTAACTACATGCAAATTTTCAAGTGTTTTTCCATGTCATTAGTCTTAATACTGAATGCTGTGCCCTGTAAACAGATTAGAATGAACACAGCTACTGATAAAATCTTTGGGAAAAAAACCTACAAATACCTAATGTTCAGTTACTGTACATCTAGACTATTTCACTCATCGCAACGTAGCCTAATGGGTGAGGTCCCCCTAGCCTAGAATGTAAAGGATCAAAGATAACATTCTTTTCTGTCTGGTACACTTTGTGGACCTGCCTCCCAACTGTGGGATGAAAGGAACTTGCTAAACTGTTGCCATTTTGCAACATCTGCTATAATTCCCCTAAATCCAGATTTGTCTGACACAGAGAGCTCCTGTTCTTACATCATTGCCATGTGACAGTATAAGACCAGTCACATCCAGCTTGAGGATTGCCGCTTCAGGCAATGATAATATGAAGAAAACCTTTTTTTGCCTGGGGCAAAACACTTGTGGCAAAGTATTATTCATCTGGCCAATTTAAATCTTTTCTCAAAAAGGTACCCAGAAACATATGCAGTTTGCCTTTGTAAAAGGCTTGAGCTGCTCATAGGCAAATGACCTGAACCAAGAGTACAAAACCTAATGTCCTGATTAATTACTGCTAAGCAGCTCTGATACCCAGAAAAGAGAACGCTAGTCCTAATCCTTAACCCTGTCCTACATTCTTAAAATAGCCAAAATATTGCGGCCAGTTACAAAAACAGCGATATCAATGCCTTGCTTAAAATGGAGAGAATGTTAAAATGTTTGTAAATACAGTTTCTGGGAGTGCATCGATTCTGACTCAACGCGGGAACGAGTTCTCCATTTCAGTAAGGAAATATTGCCTCCAAAACCAAACAACAACCGCCGCCCCCCACCCAACTAAACCCTGTTTGGCTCGTCTGAGTCTCTCTTGTGCTGCAAACCTGCAACTTTCAGCTCCACCACAGCATTATTGTTTCTCATTATGAGCATGAGTAATCTGAATACACCAAGGCCATTGAAAGTCACCCGTAAGTTTTAACTAGGGAAAGTGGCATCCATCTTCTGGGTATTTATACAAAGCACTGTACAACACCTCATCTGTTTAGATAGATGTTCAGGGTACGGTTTTACTGCTATATAACCCTTCACAATACAATGATTTGCAGGCAATTTTCAAGCCTAATTTTGAAAACTAGCTTCAGCTTCAACAGACAAGATTCAGATTTTCATGGAATTTTCACAGAAGAGAGATGGGTTTAACAGATCTTAGTAAAAAAGTTCATATTCCACCAATTGCAATAGGCCCGGGCATGGGGGCGGGGGGCGGGGAGGGGGTTGAGAGGGAGGAGGTGGTCTTTCCACTTCTGCTGGGTATGGGGAGGAGAAGTTCATCTTGTGAAGGAGGCAGAATTCTAGCCAAAAGGGATGGGAGTTGCTGAAATGAAGAAGATACATGCATTTTCCTCTCCTAAAACCCCAAACCTTTTCAGAAATGCAGGTAAGCCAGACAAACTGAAGCTCCATTTTGGGACCTTTCAGCTTATCTATCTTAAGTATGTATATGCCCCCACATCATGATAATAGCCAAGGACCTGACTATCTTTAATGAGTTTATTCTCACACCCCTGTGAGCTAGGACAGTGCTATACAGAGAGGATCAGTGACTTACCCAAGGTCACACAGGAAGTTTTATGGGCCAGGCCATGGGTGGCCTTGCCTAATGGGCGGGGAGCAGGCCTAACGGTTGGAACAGGGGTGATCAGGTTTAGTGGCCAGAGCCCAAATTAGGAGTCAAATGACTAAGTCCAGGGAAAAAGCAACAGAGAGTCCTGTGGCACCTTTAAGGCTAACAGATGTATTGGAGCATAAGCTTTCGTGGGTGAATATCCACTTCGTCAGATGCATGACATGCATCCGACGAAGTGGGCGTTCACCCACAAAAGCTTATGCTCCAATACATCTGTTAGTCTTAAAGGTGCCACAGGACTCTTCGTTGCTTTTGACAGATCCAGACTAACACGGCTACCCCTCTGATACTTAAGTCCAGGGAGTGAGCCAGAGCCAAGAGCCAGGAAACAGAAGTTGGAGGTTGGAACCAGAGCAGGGGCAGGAACCAAGATCCAGGAGCAAGGAATGGAAGACCTGGAGCAGGAATAAGCAGCTAAGAGTCAGGTGCAGGAGCCGTAAAAGGAAGTGAACCAAACACAGCTGCAGGCATGGAACGCTACAGAGCAGCCAGGGACCCAGGCTTGCTGCAGGGTCCAAGAATGTGCCTACTGGAGTCTTCAGCCAACCGGGGCTCCAGGTTCGTTAGCTGGGTCTAGGTTCAACTGTGGGTCCCTGACAGATAGGAAGACTGTGGTGATGCAGAGACATGAACCTAGGTGTCCTATGCCTGTGCCCTAGCCACGTCCTCTCCTCTTCTATGCTGACAATCTGTATTCTGTGGCCATTGCCCCATGAAAAGCGGCGATTGCTAGGTAAGATTAATCCAAACCAAACGTAAATTTTATTTTCAATTCAAAGGAAACTTTCCACCGTCTGATGCCATTCCATATGTCATTCTCCATTTCACAGACACAGCCCACCACAGGGCCTCACCCTTATCAGGAGGAAATGGTATGACATATCTGTCATGCAGTCCTGAGTCCTCTTATTGCCAAAGACCATTTCCTATCCTATCTCCTAGAACTGGAAGGGACCTTGAAAGGTCATCAAGTCCAGCCCCCTGCCTTCACTAGCAGGACCAACTCCTGATTTTGCCCCACATCCCTAAGTGGCCCCCTCAAGGATTGAACTCACAACCCTGGGTTTAGCAGGCCAATGCTCAAACCACTGAGACTGCTGTAAATACATATAATAGTAAAGAATGGATCTTCCATTTCATAATGGCATGACTCGAGTAAAAAGAAAGCATGCACATTACCAGGGTAAAGTCCTGCTTACTGCATCTAATTTCTACCCAACAGAGAGTTTCAATGTTTTGAATATTTCTAGGACCATATGGTCCAAGATTTTAAAAAGTGACTGTGATTCAGAGTGTCTATTGTGAAAGGCCTGTGATTATCACAAGATGAGTACTCAGCACTTTGTGATTATCAGGCTACTTTAAGATGTCTCAAATTGGGCTTTCCAGAACGGAGGCACCCAAAATCACTAGGATCTTGGCCATGAACGCTTTCCTTCCATCCAAACCATTTCACTGCAGTTGAAGGCACCTACAGCCCTCCTGAAATACTTGGCCAGAACCTTGTCATATTATGTCAGAGCGGGCGACTAAGGACATGGCATTATTTAGTCTCATCTGTACTCCTAATGATCTTATGATGAAGGTATGCCTAGGTGCATGCATCCCCATGCTTGAGCTGACCCTAAACATCTCACTGCCAGAAGCCAGAAGTGGAGGACAGAGGCAGATCACTCCAAAACTGCCCTGTTTTGTACAATCTCCCTGAAGCTCTGGTACCGGTCACTGTTGGAGACAGGGCAGTGGGCTAGTTGGACCATTGGTCTGACCCAGTATGGAAGCTCTTACGTTCTTATTCATCGCAGATGACATAACTCAGACAGGTTATTTGATTTGTTAATGATGATTCAAGGTGACGTAGTGTTCCAGTTTGGCGGTTGGCTCCCCTATGTTGTACTTATTTATATGATGCAGAACAATGACCCCTGTTTGGGAAAATGCATTTTATGGGCCCAGGCCTGCAAGGGGGTGCTGCCTCCTGTGATGTGTTGTGCATGCTTGGCTCCTGCTGAAGTTGAGATCATGGGATTAACTCTTCTAAGGAAGCGCTCAGCACCTTGCAAAATCAGATCCTATGCCTAAAATGAAGAGTATAGCTGGAGCTGGCAATCTTTCCCAGAAGAAAACAACTTCCTCTCATAACCACTGTATGGAATGACTTGCCCATAGGGGAAGTTCCTTCCCAAACCTGTCGGTTAAGAGTTGGCTTAGCCCATAAGCAGAAGGGTTTGTATACCTATAGACTAAGAGCTTTTCAAAGATGACACAAGCTGGTGCAAAGAGATTTCAATATCACCTCTCCGTCCCTGCCAGACACCTTGCTCTGAGGAGGGACTCACCTCCCAGGGAATGTCTACACTGCATTTTAAGTCCCATGGCAGCAAGTCTCAGAGCTCTAGTCTACAGATGCAGGCTCATGGAATTACTTCACGAAAAACAGCAGTGTAGATGTTGTAGCTTGGGCTGAAACTCATGCTTTAAAACCAACCACCCTCCCCGGGCTTCAGAGCCTCAGCCCGAATTTCGACGCGGCTGTTTTTAGCACCATAGCGCACAAGGGGCCAGGAAGTGTTTGTGCTGTCCTTTCCCTTGGGGATTTCCATGGGGGCTCACAGCTTTGCTTGACAAGATCTCCTGCTGAAGGGAAGACCTGGCTTTGGTGCCATCCCTGGTGGCCATGCCCTCTCTCAGCTAGTGCTGGCCACTTTCTGGCTGTGCCACGCCCCTAAGAACCTCCTTGTTGGGGGAATGTTGTAAATACTTTATATTGCTGGGACCTCTCCCTGCCAGTACATTTTTCCTTGGGCCAAGTTCCATGCCCGCAGCAGCCAGCGTAGACCCTGGGTGAGTCTGGCCTAAAATTTTATACAGAAAACAAGTATTTTCAATAGTCAAAGGAGGTGTCTTATGGTTAAGGCACTGGACTCGGACTCAGGATATTTGGGGTCCGTTCCTGGCTCGAACATAGGCTCCCTGTGCCTCAGTTCCCCCTCTCTAAAACGGGAAAACAGCACTTCCTTTCTCCCACCCTTTGTCTGCATTGTCTATTGTGATGGTGAGTTCTTCAGGGCAGGAACTAGCTCTTAATGTCTATTTATTTGTTCACATTTTTCAAATGTATCTATCGTAGCCTATCCAATGCACTGGGTGCCTATTCCATAAAGTACAAAGCAGAGTGTGAACATAAATAAAGGATGCCCATAAATAACTCCAGCAAAACCCGTCCCCTTCCTCAGCAGCCTTAGAGAAGCAGCGGGAGGAGGAAGATGGGTATTGCAGTGTGCCTGGCAGGCCAAGAGACGGTCCTGCCAACACTCCCTCTCATTTATACATAGAGAGCACCCGTTCCAGCTCCTCTGCTGATCCCAGCTGTCGCAATATATTAGAGAGAGGGAGGTGATCTCTCAGGTAACCAGGTCCCAAACCACTACAATAGGCATGTTCTCAATCTCAGGGAAGGCCTGTGAGCACTATTGTAATACAACAGAATACAGTGTAATCAATGCAATGAAGGAACTGAGTGATTTGATGTAGCTGGGAGCCAAAGTTTAGCAGCCCATTACAAAGGGAGTGTTTTAAAAGAGAGCTCGATATTAAATAGAGAGAGTGGTATTATAATCTAGATAGTCACATGAAGGCCGGATTTCTTTACTTGTTAACAGCAGTTTGTTTTTAATTATATAAGCTGCAAATCCATGTGTACATTTTTATTCATTTACTAGACATACTTTCTTGTTAAATCTACACTCACGATTCTAACTCCCCCCCCCTTCCGTAAAGCACTTCGCAATCTCCCGAAATTTGGCTACGCCACCATTTCATTTTGCTAATACCCCTTGAAACTGTTAACACTTTCCCCTGAATACTTTCCTAGTGGATGGGAGGCAAAAAGGAATAAAGGCTACTGTCAAATTGATTAAGTGAAAGCTCATTAGAGAAAGTAACAAGAGGTAAAATCTGCATATGCATTGCAGAAATGTGTCTGATCTTGCTAAGTTGTGAAAAGACAAAATGAGTTGAAACCTTCCTTGGCTGTAAGGAGTTCGGGGGAGATTGGGTGGGAGGAAGGGAAGGTCTCTCCGACAGTGTTGTACTAACTATTCCTACTTATAAATACGCATTCGAGCGGCCTCAGCTAGCACCACTTCAGCGAAGGGTCTGTCAGTGTTTAAATGATGAACCCTGTTGTACAGGGGTTTGTGCCTCAGCTATAAAATTTCATTCTCTGTCGATCCTTGACATACACGACCTCAACTCAAACCTTCACTGGAAAAAAAAAAAATCAGTTTAGCTGGTGGCTGCATTAAAAAAAAAAAAGCCTAAGAATGAAGAAAAATAAAGTTGATGCTAATTACATGTAGGATGGCAGTCCAAAAAAATGTGTTTTCTAACTAAGTTTGGCAATTATTAGCCAGTTATCTCTTTTGGGGTTTAAATGTTAGCTGGCAGAGTTGTTCACATTTGAAAATCAGCCAGTTTAATTTGCCATCAGGAGCTAAATTCACCTTAACTAGAGATGGGCTAGAATCATTCATTGGGATTGGATTCAAACTTTCTTTGTGTGTCTGTGCATGTGTGCGTGCGTGTATTCACCTGCGACAGCTCCACAGTGCAGACTGGTATTACGCTCTAGAGCATAAGGGTCCATGGAAGACTTTTGCTTGCTAAGTTAATAATGCACGGCCTACATTTCAGAAAAGTGACTGGTGATTTTGGTTGTCCATCTTGTGACACCTTATATATGGTCTGATACTCAGTGGGTGGGTTGTCTGGCACTTCTGAAAATAAAGCCCTTTATCCGTCTCAAGGTAGGCACCCAGAAACTGAATCATAGAATCATAAACAGGAAGGGACCTCGAGAGGTCATCTAGTCCAGTCCCCTGCACACGTGGCAGAACTAATTATCTAGACAGGTGTTTGTCTAACCTGCTCTTAAAAATCTCCAATGATGGAGATTCCACAACCTCCCTAGGCAATTTATTCCAGTGCTTAACCACCCTGAGAGTTAGGAAGTTTTTCCTAATGTCCAACCTAAACTGTCCTTTCTGCAATTTAAGCCCATTGCTTCTTGTCCTGTCCTCAGAGGTTAAGAATTTTTTTTCCCTTGCTCCTCCTTGTAACAACCTTTTACATACTTGAAAACTGTTATGTCCCCTCTCAGTCTTCTCTTTTCCAGATTAAACAAACCCAATTTTTTCAGTCTTCCCTCAGAGGTCAAGTTTTCTAGACCTTTTAATCATTTTTGTTGCTCTTCCCTGGATTTTCTGCAATTTGTCCACATCTTTCCTGAAATGTGGTGCCCAGAACTGGACCCAGTACTCCAGTTGAGGCTATATTAGTGCGGAGTAGAGCAGAAGTATTACTTCTCGTGTCTTGCTTACAACACTCCTGCTAATACATTCCAGAACGATGTTCGCTTCTTTTGCAACAGTGTTACACTGTTGCCTCATATTTAGCTTGTGATCCACTATGACCCCCAGATCCCTTTCTGCAGAACGCCTTCCTAAGCAGTCATTTCCCATTTTGTATATGTGCAACAGATTGTTCTGTCCTACGTGGAGTACTTTGCATTTGTCCTTATTGAATTTCATCCTATTTATTTCAGACCATTTCTCCAGTTTGTCCAGATCATTTTTAATTTTAATCCTATCCTCCAAAGCACGTGCAACCCCTCCCAGCGTGGTATCGTCTGCAAACTTTATAAGTGTACTCTCTATGCCATTATCTAAATCATTGATGAAGCATTCAAAATCACCAGTCACTTTTGCACATTTAGGCTTATATTTTTCAATAACCTTAAATATGCATTTTGGGCCGGCTTCCGTTGAAGTCAATGGGAGTTTTGTTACCGACTTGAAAGGGGCCAGGATGAAGGCCTAATGAAGAACCTCAGCTATGAAGGAGTTATTAATATCTATTGTGTCCACTCTCAAACAGTTCACTGGCAGATTTCTCTCCTCCTCTCTTTTTTAAATATCATACAGAAAAGAAAGCGTCTCACAAAATACCAGGCTAAAGTAACATGATAGCTCTGACCTTAATCCACAAAAGACAGATACTTTGCAGTTCAGGCTAAAACTCCAGGCTGACAGTTACCCTGACACAAATATGCCTTTGCTTATGAGAGACCTTATTAAAAAATGTTGAAAATATGCATACATAAGCTTGACATTTATCACTAATTTAAATAGGGAAATGTATCCGTTTGCAATGGAGACAACACGTCTGCCTCCAAGTTATGAAAAGAGACACCAATAGTGACACTCCATGGCAGTGACGTTCTTTGGCATGTGTAAATTACTGTATTACAACAAAGCTGTTCTTTCCACAAGCTGTTTTGTAGCCTGGTTCATAATATTATGTATTTTCAGCAGATCCTTGTAATTACAAATTTAAGTCGTAAATCCTCAGCTTTTCTTTATGTTCTTAAACTACCCCATAGGTATCTTCACTTCTAGCTTAAATCAAACCCAAAATAGAAGGTGAAACAGGGCTGGTTGAATTCCTGCACTTTATAATGACATTTATTAAAGCCAGTTCTGGGGAGAAATGTTGAACAGAACAATCTCCGGCATTCCATTTAAACCCGACAGCACCTCCAAAGAGCCCTGAAATTGTTTAATTAAAACCAAGGTGCATGCTAATAAGAAAGGATATCATTTTGTTATTTGTATATAATTTATTTATTTGGTTAAAAAATATAAAATAAGAGAAAGAGAAAGAAGGACCAGTAAGCCTGATAATAGCCCTCCATGGAGAAGAAATAAGTATACGGCCGAAGAAAAGCACAGTAAGAAACATAATGTTAGTAAAACACTCTTAATGCTACACAAGCTGGAGAAAATGCGACTTTGCATTTGGCCTGCAGCATTGCTAACTGCACGCAATTGAGTCAAAAGTGCACCTTTTAAACTAATACCTTGTTCTGGAGATAGAGGCACGTCTAGGAGCCTACCTCATTAATATGCTATAGTGGTCAAATAGGAGATTAATAGCAAAGTCACCTGCTAAAGCTACAAGGAACCTGTTGATTAACAATAAGCCTCCAAAAATAAGATACCAGACTGCAAAGCAAAATTGAGTCCAAGGGCAACAAGTGCTTCTGTAATTTATTCCTTCTTTATACAAGGGCATAAAGCTCCCTTTATAACCGTGTTTTCAAGGCCCTGCTGTGAGCTGTAGGTGTGAGCTTTTCAGCTGATTTATTAATTTTAGTTTCAATCAAAGTGTCACCTGCAGACACAAAAATGTAGGCCTCGCCACAGAAAATACAGTAAAAGAGAGAGAGAGAAAGAGAAAGACCAAGGGTTTAATTCCAAGAAACTCTGCCAGCAATTTTTTTGCACGAACACTGGATGGCCTATTCTCTGAGACGCCAAAAATAATTCCCAGCGACATAATTAAAAAAATCAAAATTAAACATTTTTGTCATACTTCGAAAGTCAGCCCTAGACCCGGGAAATAGCAGTAACATGGAGGCTGCCAAAACAATCAACCCCTGTTGTCAGGAGGGGTACATTCTCCCCAATGAATCGAGTGAACAACAAGTCCACTGAGCAAAATGTGCAAAAAATTCTCAATTAGTTGTCTTTATTTAGTGAACACTATGGGGTCCTCAACTGCACTATAGAATTATGGCAGGAAAGCTGGGCTCTTCACTGGCTTATTAGCATTCTCACAGGGTTGGAGTGCTGCTGATAGCAGACTGTTGCCTCCAAGAGCTGTTGGTGGGACCCCTACACTCCTCGCGCTTTGTCCTTTTGTTCTTCCCAGCCAGCAGGAAGTACTGCCCCATGTTTAGAGCATTCTGGGATACCTTCATTCCATTCACAGTTTGCATAACCAACGGGGCCAATGTCTTTGTCAGTGACTATGAACATCACTGTTACAGGTTTAAATGAGAAGCAAAAGCCATACTTGCCATTTAAAAAAAAAAAACCACCCTGCACATTTAGAAAGTGTTCCCCCTTCCAAATGAACAGCACAGTCAATGGAATAACAGGATTGGGGTCGCAGACGCTAAATGTATGCTGTAGCCCTATTAAATCACATTGGCCGTTAGCGACACCACATTAGAGCAAGAGAACACAAACAGGAGTAAATAAAAATATCTTCCCCTACAATTCTTGTCTTCATGTAAATGGACATGTGAGTTTTTAACAGACGCAAAACCAACCAAACGCACTCTTCTTGCTAGGGTTGGAGATGTCTTTTCTGAGCAAGAGGGTATTTGCTGCTTTAGGGAAAACACTATCATTGACTAAATTAACAAGTTGTCTTATCAACTGCCATAAGCCTTGAAGTCTAATTAATTTAGTGCTGATCAATAGCCTTGAATGAGGCATTGATTTCTGTAGCTTTTCAGGGCAGAAGCAGAGTGGCATTCTCTGCTACACACGTTTCTTTCACGAGAACCACACATTTGACTTATTAACATTTATTTCCCCCCCCCATCAATGTACACAGGGCATTTTAGGAATTAGTTTCCACCAGGGAGTAGCTTTAAAATTATTTCTAGATGATAAGGAACATGACGGGGGCTAGCTTTCAGAGTTATGTTCTGCCATAAAAAAATCTCTTTCTGAACATAAGTCAGGAAAGAGATTCTGGGACCAGATCCTGGTGTAAATGAAGTCAATGAAACTGCACCAATTTACACAGCGGAAGATGTGGCCCTCTGAATAGATCATAGGTGCCCCACTGCCATGCCAATAAGATATTTATTCACTCAGGGCTGTAGCTCTTTTGATAAATGGTTGAAAAAGTTGCTGTATCGGCCAAAGGCATAGCCTGTCAGAGCAGACAGAGAGAGTTTGACTGTGGATGGAAGCAGGTAATTATGAGAATACAGGAAAACAATTGGCATGGTATATTCAAACTACAGTAGTTGTAACAGTACCATAATATGAGTAAAACCATCTACAGATTTGCCATCTGGATACAGACTCAGAGAAGGTTGCTATGGGGCTAATTAAATGGTTCCTGTGAGCTTTTCCACTAGTTCTCCTTCCATTGCCAAAGCAACTCCATGTCATAGCTTCTCTCTCTCTCGTGTAGCCATAAGGTTAGGGTCAGATTAGGACTTACTCATCTTGATTATCGGTTTCTCACGCAAGCAGCCCCATGGCAGGCAATGGGAATAAGGACTCATGAAAGTGAGTAAAGAGCTCACAGCTTGACCCTTAGTGAAGCAGCCTGAAATCTACCAAAATCCCAAGGATGGATTTTCCAAAGTGCGCACGTGCCCTTGCAAGGCATTCAGTTTTGTGTTCCTAAACCACTTAGGCAAGTGGGACAATCCCAGCCCTAATTCTCCTATTGCTATTTTTCTTCGTTTATTTATAACTGTGGAACTAACGTGACGATTGCTGCCATCACATTGCCACTCTGTGTAACGGCCCCTCTCCCTGCTCTGTTTCTGCCTTGTCTGCCTGCACTGTAAGCTCTTTGGGACAGGGACGGTCGACCTGTCTGTGTCTGTACAGCGCCTAGCATAATGGGGCCCATTCTGGGTTGGTCCCTAGACACTACCATAATAATCACCACTAATAATAGTAGTAGAATCACTTGTGAATCTTTGGGTGCTGATGTGCCTCCGTGAACGTGGACTTGTCTAGACCAGGGAAATTTGACCAGCTTCACGCAAACCCTACTATAGACACACTGCACTGGTGCAAAGCAGGGTAAGTCACTCGTGGAAGCTCACTCTTTTCCAGGAGTGCAGCATATCTGTGTTGGGGGTTTGCACTGGTGCAAAAATCCCCCCATGTAGAGCCAGGGCCCATCCCTTATTCATAGCTATGACACCTGATATTAAATCCCCTAGGGTCCAATCTGCCCTCACCAGCCCTGTGGGAACTGAATTGGACTTGGGGGCTAAATTCTGCCCTCAACTATGTACATGCAGTAGTTCCCCTTGAAGTCATCCCATATTAACAGTGGTATAACCAAGATCAAGATCCAAGTCATTAGGATTTTTTTTCTCTGTCTCTCTCTTTTTAAAAGTGTTATTTAATTGCCAAGTGCATTTAAAAGGAAAAAGAAAGAGAGATAATAATCCTAACAAACTGTCTCTTTATCTCATAACATTGGTGTAAATAGGGGGTAGTTTCCCTGGTATAAGCGAAATCAGAATCAGGTCCTAAACACTTCCAAATCAGCGTAAATTTCAAACATATAGTAATGAGAATAGCCCGGGTCTTGCAACTGCTTTGCTTAGCTTCTTTCAATTCCCCTGCCCTGCTAAGCCAGACACACTGCTAGATTTAGTCCTTTATTAAACACTCCCCGATACGTAAAAAAGAGGTACAAAATAGATTCAAAAACAATCACACACCCTAACCGCAGAAGAGCTAAATTTTAGCTTTAAAAATTTGGCCCCTTTAACTTAAAGTTAAAAAAAAAAAAAACCAACACCACAAAAGTCCCACTCTTAATCTGTTTGGGGGCCTCCATGAGTTTCCACAGCACTTTACAAAAGATCCTTATTGAAGAAAGGATTGGACAAACTTTCCTTATATGTGTGGCCCTAGTCATTAATTGCCCCTATCTTCTTTACTAAGGCCTTATTCCTATGTAAATACCCATGCATAATGTTACAGGCCATTGTGAGCCTAGCGCCAGTCAGTCGCCACTTATATGCATTTTTATTTCAATCCGCTGCGCAGAGAATGAAAAGATGTCTGGACTTAAGCTGTTTACCAACTGGGCCAAAGCTGCAGAGAGGCCGAACTGAAGAAAGCACCAAGCAACTGCAGGAACATGCGTTGACAATGCAAGCAGCCATTTTCAGTTGAGTTATTAACCCACCCTGAAACTCTTCTAATCTACGCCTTTTTTGAAAGAACAAACGTGCTGAACCAAACATGAATGAGCCAGAACTATTAAGAGAGAAATCCTCTAAAGGACTATTGAGCGCAACATAGGTTTGTAATCATTTTGTCTCAGTTGCTTGCTACCAACATTATCAAGGATGATCATGCTTGCTCAGTTGTGGCGGATTGTCTTGTAATTAAACGACAGCGCTGTACTGTAAAAAGAACATGCAGAAACACAAGCGATGCCGAGGGCTTTAAAGCCAATAGAAATGTAGGGAAACGATAATAAATTCCACATGAATGTAGAAAACTGCACCAAAAATTTGAATCTTGACTTAAAAAAAAACCCAAACAAACCAAAAAACTAAACCATCTTCAGGCTCATTCTTTAATGTAAATCTGTCAATATGTATTTTATACTTTGTGGATCCTCTGGGCAATAAGACATCATGAAAATAAAGAAGTTCCCACCCCACAGTTTAAAAAAAAAAAAAAAAACAGCCACCTTACAAATGTGCTGCAGGCTACTATATTTGCAGTGACTTAATGGCACCACAATCTACATAGTGTAGTATTAGCCTTAAGAAACTCTTGACTATTTGCATGCATATTAGAATCCAGTGAGTGCTTAATAAGTGCATATATATGACAGAGGAAACATCTCATTGCATAGTTAGAACGACAAAAAAACAGCGAGGAAGGCAAAGTCTCCAGTTAATTACCATTACAATGCAATCAAGTACAACAGTCATAGCTGAAAACCTTTTCTATTAAGGCTGCTAGGCTCAACCTTGTCTCTGCAGGTCAGCTAAAGCACTGATAACCTTTCCAGCAGACAAATACATGTAAAATTGGCTCATCTAATTAAAAGCTCAGGGAGGTGTAGAAAAATACCAGCACATTGAGTCTGGGCAAATGAGTATTCCCTCCAGCTGATGAAGCTACAATATGTTGCTACTGTTTGCTCTGGAAGGAAACTGAGTCACTTAACATTTCAATAGGTTAATCAATTGACAATTAAATGGAGAAATTGGTTAACCCTGCCACAATTAACATGACACTCCATTAAGTACACTTTCTAATTGCCACAGTTGTGAGTGAAAATTAACGTCTATGTCAAAGCATCTACAATGGGTTGTACTATTTTTTGTTGTTGTTCAGAAAACATTGGTAGCTGAAAAGCTTGGTGTTATTTTTATACATTAGCTGGGGTGAGGGAAATTCAGCCATCAGCTCTATTTTCAACCACACGTTTCTAGGTTTCAAAAATGCTTGTAAATTTAAATCATCCAATTGTTTTAGTGTATAACTATTTCTGACAGGTTTCAGAGTAGCAGCCGTGTTAGTCTGTATCCGCAAAAAGAACAGGAGTACTTGTGGCACGTTAGAGACGAACAAATTTATTAGAGCATAAGCTTTCGTGGACTACAGCCCACTTCTTCGGATGCATCTTTGTTAGTCTCTAAGGTGCCACAAGTACTCCTGTTCTTATTTCTGACAGTTAAAGAAAAAATACCTAGAGTGGGCGACTAAAGGGGTATCTATCTAGAGGTGCACACCAAAGCTTTTCAGAGGTTAAGACTCTAAAATGCAACTGCAATTTCTAGTTTTGGCCCAAGACCCCTGGAAGAAGTTTTAGTAGACATCAAGAGTGAAATCTTGGCTCCACTGAAGTCAATGGGAGTTTTGCTATTAACTTCTATGGAGTCAGGATTTCATTTCCCAAAGAAGGATGGTCTTGTGAGATTTAGGCAATGCGGGTTCAATTCTTGGCTTTGCTACAGACTTCTTTTGTGACCTTAGGCAAATGATGCAGGCTCACAAAAAGTTTTAGATTAAACCAATCAGATGATCTCTTTGCACTTCCATTCCCCACCCCCACCCCTAAAATGGCAATAGTAATTCAGTAGAACCTCAGAGTTATGAACACCTCAGGTATGGAGGTTGTTTGTAACTCTGAAATGTTTGCAACTCTGAACAAAACATTATGATGCTCTTTCAAAAGTCTACCACTGAACATTGACTTAATACAGCTTTGAAACTTTACTATGCATAAGTAAAATACTGCTTTCCTTTTTTTTAGTAGTTTATGTTTAACAGCACTGTATTGCATTTGCTTTGGGGGTTTTTTGATCTCTGTTGCGTACATCTGATTGCATACTTCCGGTGCCAAATGAGGTGCATGGTTAACTGGTAGGTTCGTAACTCTGGTGTTCAGAACTAGAAGATTCTACTTCCAGTTTGTTAAGTCTCCCACTAGGAGTACGTGCACTGACCAGCATGTTGGGGCCCTCATGTGTTTCTGAAATACAATAATAATCATGCCCTTCATCTGGTTTCTATTGGTACCCATTATTTCTGTTGCAAAACCAGTAACCCCAAGAACCAGACTTTCTGCTCTGTACAAAACATAGTGCCACGGGGAACCAACTGAAAAATTTCAACTGGAATTTCCACTGAGGAGAGGAAGCTGAAGTACGGGGAGATCATGGGGAATGCTGTTAAGGTGCCATTTCCTCCTCGGTTGGCCCACTCAATCTCTGCAGACAAAGGAAGCTTTTCGTTGCAAGACTTTGAGCTACATGCTGGCCGCTGTTTCTTCTGCTGCTTGCGGGCTGTTATCTCCAGGCATTGGCAATTTGGGGGATCATGGCTTCCCGCCCCATCTATGAGTAGCTCTGGGGATGAGTACCTGAGCCAACGGCACTGGAGTACTGCCAAGATGAATCAGGCCCTATCCCTGCAGCACTAATGTAGTATCATTGCTAAGCGCATAACTTCCCCCAAAGGCTGACTTGAACAGTGATGCATTGACATTTGTATGCATTTGGGGCCAGATCCAAAGCCCATTCAAGTCAATGGGAGTCTTTCCATCGACTGCTTTGGGCTGCGGAACAGGCCCCTTGTGGTTGTGGAGCCCACCTGCTCCACAGGAGAGAGCTTACCCCCCTTTGGAGCTCCTGAGTTTGGCTGGGCCCTACTTTCTTGTGGATCCAAGACCACTGTGAGCTAAATTCTGCCTCATCCTTATGTGGGAGACCCGTGGAGGCGGAGTGTGCCAATAGTCCCCTTCCTACAAATGGCCAAGCAGAACTGTAGTCTTTGCATTCTGGGGAGCACAAAATGCTGTTCTCTATTTCTGTGTGGGTCAGAGGCAGGTCAAGGTCTCCTGGGGCCCTGGGCCAGAGTAAAGGAAGGGGCCCCGGCACTGGAACTGTGGCCCTGCCTCACCCCTTCCACCTGCGCCCCCGCCCCCATTATGCCCCTTCCCCCTGTGACCCCGCCTATGGTCCGCCCATTCCGCTCCTTCCCTGTGGCTCTGCCCTTGTTCTGCCCACAGCCCTGCCCCATTCCGTCCCTTCCCCCGTAGCCCTGCCCCCAATTCCACCCACAGCACCTCCCCATTCTGCCCCTTCCCCTGGGGCCCTGCCTGATCCTTTTTGCTCCATCCCCCTCATCCCCCGCAGCACCCAGACTGGAGAAGCTCTGTGCCCCCGCTCCTCCAGCCCTGGGGCTGTGCAAGGGGAGATTTTTCTGAGGGCCCCAAATTGGCTGGGGACCCTGGGCATGAACCCTGTTGGTCTGTGCGGTAATCCGTCACTGGTGTGGGTACATGATGCCCTTAGGGTCATGGAGATGTCTAGGAACAGTCAAGGCCAAGGGCTCTGCTGCCCCTTGTAGAGCTGGCCAGCTACATGTGGGGCAGTAAGCTGAACCCGTAAAGCAGGGGTGGCCAACCTGAGCCTGAGAAGGAGCCAGAATTTACCAATGTACATTGCCAAAGAGCCACAGTAATACGGCAGCAGCCCCCCATCAGCTCCCCAACCCCGCTCCCAGCGCCTCCCACCCACCGGCAGCCCCGCCGATCAGCACCGTCTGCTCCTTCCCTGCACCTCCCTATCAGCTGTTTCATGGCGTGCAGGAGGCTCTGGGGGATAGGGAGGAGGAGTGAGGGCACTGCAGGCTCAGGGAAGGGGGCAGGAAGGGGTGGAGTGGGGGCAGGGCCCGTGGCAGAGCCAGGGGCTGAGCAGTGAGCACCCCCCGGCACATTGGAAAGTTGGCGCCTGTAGCTCCAGCCCCGGAGTCGGTGCCTGTAAAAGGAGCCGCATAGTAACTTCTGAGGAGCCGCGTGTGGCTCCGGAGCCACAGGTTGGCCACCCCTGCCGTAAAGCATTGTAGTAGTCGGCTTGCTGCCTTGGCGTGCCTAAGAGCTGAGGCAAAGTAACCTCCTAGCTCTTCACTGCCCCCAGTACAGGCCTTTGCCTACTAGGCAGGGTCAAGCCCCCCAAGAGTAAATTCTGTGGCTTACAAACTCCACAGGTGCAAGCAACTGAGCTTGTAAACTCTGCAAGTCCAAGCGCTCGTAATCTCCTTAAGCCGAATAGCTCAGCATCATCAATTGTTTGTTATTTTTTCTATGAAAAAAACATGGAAAGACAAAGGGTTAAATGAAAGGTCCCAATTTTAAGTGCTCAGAAGCTAGGAAGTGAGACATTCAAGGGTTTTGCAATAATATTGATTTAGCTGCATTGCACATACGCTGTCTTTTCTATTCCAAATGTGTCCTTAAGCTATTAATGTCTTTATGGGCAAGTGTATTACCCACCTGATGAATAGGATTCGTAGCTTCATTGAATTTAAGGCCAGAAGGAACCATTGTGATCATCTAGGCTGACCTCCTGCATAACACAGGCCCTAGAACTTCACCCACTGACTGCTGCATCGAGCACAATCAACCCAAGCACAAGCTATGGGGATGAGTTAGCATTGCTATGAGACTCCATTAACTGCTTCAGTTCCCCGCTTTGGGGCATTTAAATCCAGAGCCTATATAGAAAAGCCAACGTGATGGCTGATCTTTTTTCCCCCTGCAATCAAAGCCAGTGAAGATGAGCCAAGACACTCCCTCCACAAAGATAGCTGGTCAGATATTAAACCCGTCTACTGAAAGTAAACCAGTCTCTGATAGTAGCCTGGGATTCCCCCAGTCTGAGAAGTCAACATTAGTTTCTACTGCTTCTCATTCTCCACAGGGCAAGAAATCTACATCGGAGCCTTACGGAGTAGTAGGGGACATAGGTGTGAAGGAGAAAGGATCTTGCCAGAAGGGAGCCTAAGCCACCAAAAATTGAAACAAAGACAGGAGAAGAAAGGCCAACTCTGAGGCTGCAACAAATTGTAGCAGGAGCCATAACACCTGACTCCAGTTTAGGGAGGTTCATAGTGGACTACAAGCTAAATATGAGTCAACAGTGTAACACTGTTGTAAAAAAAGCAAGTATCATTCTGGGATGTATTAGCAGGAGTTTGGTAAGCAAGACACGAGAAGTAATTCTTCCGCTCTACTCCGCGCTGATTAGGCCTCAACTGGAGTATTGGATCCAGTTCTGGACGCCACATTTCAGGAAAGATGTGGACAAATTGGAGAAAGTCCAGAGAAGAGCAACAAAAATGATTAAAGGTCTAGAAAATATGGCCTGTGAGGGAAGATTGAAAAAATTGGGTTTGTTTAGTCTGGAGAAGAGAAGACTGAGGCTAGGTCTACACTACCCGCCTGAATCGACGGGTAGAAATCGACCTCTCGGGGATCGAATTATCGCGTCTCGTCAGGAAGCGACAATCGATCCCCAAATCGACGCGCTTACTCCACCAGCGGAGGTAGGAGTAAGCGCCGTCAACGGGGAGCCGCGGAGGTCGATTTTGCCGCCATCCTCACAGCGGGGTAAGTCGGCTCCGATACGTCGAATTCAGCTACGCTATTTGCGTAGCTGAATTTGCGTATCTTAAATCGACCCCCCCCGTAGTGAAGACCTGCCCTGAGAGGGCACATGATAACAGTTTTCAAGTACGTAAAAGGTTGTCACAAGGCAGAGGGAGAAAAATTATTCTCTTTAACCTCTGAGGACAGGACAAGAAGCAATGGGCTTAAATTGCAGAAAGGACAGTTTAGGTTGGACATTAGGAAAAACTTCCTAACTGTCAGGGTGGTTAAGCACTGGAATAAATTGCCTAGGGAGGTTGTGGAATCTCCATCATTGGAGATTTTTAAGAGCAGGTTAGACAAACACCTGTCAGAAATGGTCTAGATAATACTCACTCCAGACATGAGTGTAGGGGACTGGACTAGATGACATCTTGAGGTCCCTTCCAGGCCTATGATTCTGTGATTCTATGCTCTTTCCCACCACTGGGTCCTGAGACAAGTGGACAATGGACCCACCAACAAGTCAGACCCTCAATATCTAATATTTATACCTGATTTTTCTAAGTAAAGGTTTACAATGCAAAGTTTTACTCCTGGGGTAATTATGCACCATTGCGGAAGTGCAGAATTAATGTCCCCTGCAGATTCTACTCTTTTCCTGCAGAAAAATTGATTCACATGCCCCTCCCGGGCAGCAGTTGGAGAGACGGGGGCGCGTCTGGTTCAGACATCGGGAGCAGCCAGGGGAGATGCAAATTGTCACCTCGGGGGGCAGGGCTGGGCTCTCTCTGTCCCTCTCACTGACTATTGCGGTGCGCCTGGAGCTGGGGATGGGCAGGGCTGGGGACACCCTCGCTGGTGGCTCCTACCATGCACCAGGCTCCAGTTGCTAGCTCCAGCTGGGCTGCAGGGTGGATGGGACTTCCTCTTCCCATGTACGGGCCACTCCCGGGGATGCATCAGACCCACCTCCAGAAACCTCCCCGGCTGCAGGAAGCTCCAAATTCCCTCCCCCACTTTGTGCCCCCATGTCTCCCCAGCCATGGAGGGAGGGGTCACTGCAGTGGGAGCTGCTCCCCCTGTCTGCCCAACCCCTGTGCATCTGGACCCCCCCACACATCCCCTCCACTGAGCCGTACTGCCTGCATCTGGGCCCCCTGCACCCAGACTTCCCCTGCTGAACCCCCCACACTCGAGCCCCCATCCCCCAAGCTCCACTCCCCCAGCACCCAGACTCCCCCGCTGAGTCTACACCCAGCCCACCCTGGTGAGCCCCACCCCTCATGCTCAGATCTCCCCTGCTGAGCCCCAACCACCTTCACTTGGATCCCCCTGCAGAGTCCCATTGCTCCTGCACCCAGAACCCCCCCAACAAGCCCCTGTGCATCCAGAACCCCCTCACACTCGGATCCCCCCACCAAGCCACCTGCCCCCAGCTTGTCCCACGTAGAACCTTCTCATCTAGGGTGACCAGACAGCAAGTGTGAAAAATCAGGACGGGGGTGGGGGGTAATAGGAGCCCATATAAAAAAAAGACCCCGAAATCGGAACTGTCCCTATAAAATTGAGACATCTGGTCACCCTATTCTCACCCCACACCTGGATCCCCTCACATTAAGCCCCTCCACCCTGGGATCCTGCCAGGCTGAGACTGCTTGACCCACACCTGGATTGGGGGCAGGGCTGGGCATGCATGGGAGACTTTGGATGTCTGCTACAGACATACTCGCTGACAGGTATTTTGAAATAAAATTACCAAAATGATTGAAAACGGCGTGGTTATATTGTGTTATTGTGACAAATAAAAGATGCAAGGATTTTGCAGACTTCTTAAAGATGGCACGCAGAATTTTGAATTTTTTGGTGCAGAATTCCCTCAGGAGTAAAAGTTTCTATCGCAGCAGCAAAGGCAGAGACAACACTGGAACTGGGCGGGAAGGATGGCTCCACAACGGAAGCGCCTCGTATTTCAGGGTTGGACTTAGAACATTTGCAGCATAAGAGAAGAGTTTTGACAGGAACATCAGGGACATCCTTAGAAGTCTGCCATCCTGAGTGTGCACCATTTCCAAGGGCTCTTCCGTCAGCGGATGATCAGTGGGCCCACGGGTGATCATGAAAACGGTTTGATGTGAAGCAAGGGTGTGAAAAGAGAGAACAGGGTCAAGTTCTGCATCCATTGAAGTCAACAGGAATTTTGCCATTGACATCAATGGGGTCAGGATCAGGGGTGATGGATTCTTCCCAAAAGTGGGGAGACATGAGGCCCCACCCCCTGCTGTGGCCCTGCCCCTGAGGCCCCTCCCACAGCCAGGCTGGAAGCTGGAGCCCAGCCCTGGCAGCTGTGGGGAGCCGCGGACCCTCCACCTACCCTGGGCAGGAGGTCTGCAGGGCAGTGCAGGTGGAGGGGCCCATGGCCCAGCCCCCAGCCAAGCAAGAAGCCAGAGCTGGCCCAGGGAGCCTGGGCCCCTCCACCTGCCCGGGGTAGGGGGGACCAAGAGCAACCCTGGCCTGTGTCCTCACCCCCGCAGACCTCCTGCCCAGGGTAAGTGGAGGGTCCGCGGCTCCCCACAGCTGCCCGGGCTGGGCTCCAGCTTCCAGCCTGACTGGGGATGGGGCCTCAGGGGGAAAAGGAGGCACAGGGGGAGGGGCTCATGGCGAAAAGTGGATGGGCCAGGCCCATCCACTTTCAAAAATGGGAAGGCCATGGCTCCTTGGCCCCCTGGTTCGGGTGCCCCGGTCAGGATTGTACCCAGTGTGCAAATGCTTTCATGCTCTGAGATGGGCAAGGCCAAACAAAGCAATATTTCTCATTATAGCTAAAAATGAAAGAAAACCCAGCACTCCAGGACCTTCTGGGGTGGAAACCAAAGTCTGGTCATGCTACCACTGAAGTCAAGGGGAAGCCGTTGGCTGCAGTGGGTGAAGCCTAACATATAGTTCTAATTGCTAACACTTTCTTTCTAATTATAGCTCAGTTTGGTTAGGATTTTCCTACAATCCCTTGTTTCCCCTAAAGCAAACACCAGAGCACATTCTAACCCCAGTGGGGACGTTTATTAATAACCCCCTTGGCAAATAAGAAAAAAAATCATTATGCTTTATTAGGCACTAGCGTATTTCCCTACAGCAAATGCTAATTGATAAAGCCAATCAGACATTATGGGGCAATTAATTTCAGGATGAAAATAAACATTAGAACAAAACCCAAACAGGATCATGTAGGGTAGGCACCGTCTTCAAGCTTTTTGTGCACGTCGGCCACGAGAAGACGTGAAATAATCTGCATCCATTGTAAAATGAGAAAACGAATGAACAAATGATTCTTACTTTGCACCTCCAAGAGGTACAGTGGTTGCACTTTCAGAGGGTCTTCTGTTTTGAAAGATTCTACCAGGTGGGGAGACATTCCCTCTGCACAGAATGGGGATTGTTCCTGGTTTTCTCTCTTACAACAGCCATCCATATATTTTGAGATAAAATAAATGCTGGGAACTCTACCATGTTCTTAAATGAAATCCCGGTCTTAAAGCAAAAACTGAAATATTATTATTTTTAATAAATGTATAAGAAAAATGGAAAACCAAACTAATTCCTGTCATGCAGGCTCTACTTTCTAAACATGAATTAACTATCTGGAGATAGGGAAAAAAACTTACTTAAAACAGCCTTGCAACTCCGTAAGGTCTTGGGGTAAGGATTGTCTTTTTGTGTTCATACAGCACCCAGCACAATCGGGTCCTGGTCCGTGATTGGGCTCCTAGGCACTAGTGCGATACATATAACGATAATAATTAAAATGAAAATGTAACAGCCCAGCCACAAAATCCACGCACCAACCCTTTACTAATAGAAAGATGGTAGTGGGAAAATGATATTTTATTCATTCATCAATCAATATTGCTTGCCCCCATTCTAGCAGGGCAGTAGAATTTTGCAAGGCTAAGGGCTGGTCTACACTACACAGTTAGGTCAACGTAAGGCAACTTATGCCGACCTGAAGTGTCTACACTACAGCCTTCCTCCTGCCGATGTAAGTGCCCTGCTACAGCAACATAATAACTCCACCTCCACCAGAGGCGTAGGGCTTCTGTCGCTGTGGTTAGGGGGACGCAGAGTCTGTATAGACACTGTGTCTCTAATATCGGCTGTTGGCTGTCTTGTCAATTTCATGGCAGGAGCGGCTGGGAATATAGGTTGATTTACAATTCTAGTGTAGACATATCCTAAGTTAAAACACAGAAATGAAAAAGCAAAGTAGGATGATGTAAAACATTAAGGAAGTGCTAAGGAGAGGCTGTGTGGCCTAGTAGATAAAGCACTAGATGGGGACTCAAAAGACTGGGGTTCTATTCTTACCTCTACCACTAGCAAGCAGGGCGACTTTAGGCAAGCTACTTCACTGTTGTGTGGCTCTGTTTTCCCATCTGTAAAATGGGTTTAATGAAACTGATCCCCTTTGTAAAGTGCTTTGTAATCTGCTGATGAAAAGCACTACAAAAGTTAAGTATTATTATTATTCCTACTCTAATTTTTAAAGTATAGCAACTTTTAAACCAGCATCAAGTATAAGTTTGTAAAATATCATCCAGTTAAAGGAGTTATGTGGGTCTTGTGTAAATAGATGTGTTGCACTGCTAAAAGTGCAAGGCATCCATGTCTTTTGCTTTACTCTTATCTCAGTCTGATGCAGGGAACTTAATGGCCAAACTCTAGAACAGCCCAGAATATGTTGGAATAATGAGGCTGCCGTCGATAAAATGGTATGGTCAATTGCTTGATCACACTTTGGTTTGTTATGAAGTATACCCATGAGACCAAATAACCAATGTCAGTCAGGTTTACTGCTATAAGCCAATAATGATACAGTACAGGAAAAAGGTTCAATAAGAATCCAGTCTCTGGGAAGCGATGTTATATTCCTGTTATGCAGAAGGTGTGTGCCTCAAGGTACACATTTCACCTGATTTTATTTATATGATGATTTTACAAGTACTGGGACGTACTGGCCGCCGCTTCCAGCAGCTCCCATTGGCCTGCAGCAGCGAACTGCGGCCAGTGAGAGCCGCGATCGGCCGCACCTGCAGACGGGGCAGGTAAACAAACCGGCCCGGCCCGCCAGGGGCTTTCCCTAAACAAGCGGCGATCCCAGTTTGAGAAACACTGCTGTAGTTGAACTACAAGCGATAGGCTTGCTGCAGGAATCGCTGGGCGAGGGTCTATGGCGTAGGTGAGACTAGATGATCATAATGGTCCCTTCTGGCATTAAAATCTTTGACGGTAACTAACTTCTGTGTTCTATGTAATCGCAGCTAAGCTGTATTAGAGACTAGCCAACCATAATTCTCTTTCCCTGCATAAGAAAATCTACTTCCCCAATGCTGTATGCTGCAAATGAAATTTCACTGTATTTTACGGCTGAAACAATCATTTCAGCATGGGAGGAGAGGGAAGGGGAGAATTTACAACACATGATTTCCAAGTTGTTCTAGTAAACAAACAAGAACAAAGTTTCCAGCTTGCTTTCCCTTTATTTTCTTTGAGGGCAACACAGAATCAGAATGGCCGCGATTGGATCATCTATCTCTAACTATTCTGTCTAGGTTTTTCTATGCCCCCATCACTATGGTATCTGAGCATCGTGTGACCTAAAATAGCTTTCCCTGTTGCCTAGTTCATTAGTATTCAATATTATTTTGACCTAGTGACAGGTCTGCAGGTGGCCTACGCGAGGTCAAACGGCATTTTCCTGCCAGCTCCCATAATATTACTTTCTGCCCTGTGGTGACCCTGGTTCTGTTCCTATTTTATTACAAGGCACGTCACAGGAATGAGCAGCAGCATAGAGGATGCCTTTATTTTGTTTCCATATAGACAAGTCGCAAGGGCTGGCTCCAAATTCTCAAAGTCCCTTGGACTTCCGACAACTCAGATCTTGCGTGGCTCGCTAGAAAAATCAGCGGCCTCAGAGAGTCGGGAGAAGTTATTGGGGCTGTTTCTTCAGTTCCTTTTCTTTCTCATAGGAACAAGGGCTACCGATGGCCTTGCCAGAAGTCTAGATTGCTCAATTTGTGGTCTTGCCGGTCAGGCAACGGCTGTCTCCCCATCCACCCTTGCAATATGCCTTTGAGACATAACATTCTGTTCTTGGCTAGCTGGAATTCTCGGGGAATTGGGAAATCCATGTTCTAAGGGTGACGAAAATAAGGAGGAGTGCTGATCAGAAGGATCTTTGTCACCCAAGTGCTGCAAGTGGGACCATATAGGCGAACAAACAGCACTACATCCTATTTAGGACAGTCTTCAGGGTGATGATTTTGGGGGCGTTTTGCTTTGGGAAGCTCCTCCCATGTGTCTCCAAGGATAGACTGCAATTAAGCAACCCCCAGTGGGGGAATGGGAAAATATGGGTCAGCCCTGTTTTCCATAGACCTATCAAGTGAGTTCAGAGGAATAGCTCTTGCTGCATGAAAGATGGGGTAGGGCAATTTATCCTGGCACCTCTCTCTACACTTAGTGGGCAAAGGGCAATTGGTCATGCACAGGGATGGTTGCCTGCTGGTTTATAGGCTTTTAAACAAAGGGACTAGCCTGCGATGGCTGTGTCGAGAGCAGTATGACTCACACTCATGCTGCCCGGAGGCAGCCAGGGCTATTGCCACCATTGGCTGTATGTATCAGGCACCTAGACACAACTGAGATGGTGCTTGGATTGCTTCTCATCATATGCCAGAATCCAAAGGGCTGAGTAGAGGTGACAGCCTAGAGGTTTTGTGTCACGTAATTGCTTATAGCCTTTTATTCCCCTTTTACCCAGGGACTGTGAGAGTTGGATTCCTCTGGGAACATCCGGATCAGTGGGCACAGCTGCATTTCATTGGGAACAGAAGCACACAGAGAGCCCGGGGCAAGGCACACAGCTGGATTCAGAGCCTCTAAGTTCCAGATGTCCTGGCAAAGCATCAAGGGGTTGCTATGGAAGCTGCTCATCCCATCATCGCTAGCCTTGGAAGGGACTTCTGGGCACCACAGGTCCTTATCATTCGCTTTGTGGGCAACGACTGCATTACTTACAAAGAGGTTAGTTTGCGGGTTAGGGTTAAAAGGGACATCTGGTTGTCGAGATGGCATTATCCAGACCCTGTTGTTGTGTGGTCTCAAATACTCCCATAAAGAGCTAGGTGAGGATGGAATATTACAAATATCAGTATTAGGTAGTGGGGAATGATCCTGTTCAACACTGATGTTCCTGTTGTAGAATCTCTGGCTAATTGGCCTCTCTAGTACACCAAATGCAGGTTTGGACTGGCTAGGGCTGCTGGTGGTGACTCTGGTGATGGGGACAGGGCTTAGTACCCAGTACAGGCATGGCAAAGGGCCTACTTCCTTCCACAGGGAAGGGATGAAGAGTGGGGTTATCTTACCATTGTCCACCTCTGAAAAGTAGGGCATAGTTGTGCCCCATGGCAGTTGGGGTCTATGTGGGGTTCATAGGACCACTTGGACAGAACAAGGAGTAATGGTCTCAAGTTGCCGTGAGGGAGGTTTAGGTTGGATCTTAGGAAAAAAATTTTCAGTAGGAGGATGGTGAAGCACTAGAATGGATTACCTAGGGAGGTGGTGGAATCTCCTTCCTTAGAGGTTTTTAAAGCCTGGCATGACAAAGCCCTGGCTGGGATGATTTAGTTGGGGTTGGTCCTGCTTTGAGCAGGGGATTGGACTAGACGACCTCCTGAGGTCCCTTTCAACTCTGATATTCTATGATTCTATGACCTGGGATGCTGCTGAGCAACATCCTACTTTCCAGCTAAATTCAATCTGCTAATAAAGTGGCGGCCAAAGGTCTTTTATCTGCATCGGTGCTGTGGCTTATTTGGGCCAGCTGCAAATGGGGACAGGCGGCCCTCAGCGATACAGAGTGCTCAGGCATGGATTCCAAGGCCAGAAGGGACCATTGCGATCATCTAGTCTGCCCTCCTGTAGAACACAGGCCATGGAACTTTACCAGTGATGATTTTATGTTTTCTTCCGGGTCATTGATAAAAAGGTTAAATAGTGGAGGGCCAGGAATTGATCCCTGCATGATGATGATTTCCCATTGACCTTGCATTGACACCCAATGCAACAGCAGTACACGTACCATTAAGCAAACGGCTCTCCACTGAACACACATTTTCCTGTATCTCATACACAACTATGAATGGGAGAAAAACCCAAACTGCAGGGCAAGGAAGTGCTTCCTATGGAGAAGATGGAACTTCCATAATGTGCACAAAAGTGCTTTCAGGCAGCTCGGTCTTGGCAGGCTCCTGCCGCACAAGTGGTCCCCGCCAATGGTGAAAAACCTCATGTGGTAGCTCTTAATGGGAAGGTACCTGGTTCCAGTCTCCTCTGCTTGGTCCAATCTCTAGCTTCCATTCCCAACTTTGCTGCTGGCTTTGGACTGGAGGCTCAGTTCTCTGCTCAACTTTTCTCATGATATTTGATGTATTTCTTCAAATTCTGGCTCCTGGAGTCATGTGAATATGTGAGAATCTCAGCTTTCATCGAGGTTGTGAGGAAAAGCTTAAAACCACGACTCGAGTGCACCTGAAAGGCTCAGAAACCAGATGGTAAATAAAAAAAGCCCACTAATTATTATTTTTTAAAGTCTCCGGATGTTCTACCACTTCAATGGGTGTTGATGGAGCTCAGAACCTGACAGGAAGTGCTCAGCACCTGCATGGATTGGACCCTTGTTGGCTCCTCAGAGGAAGGACAATTAATAACTGAATTGCTGGAAACTGAGCCAAATCCGAAAGCATTTACTCAAGCAAAACTCTTTTGGGCTAAATGCTGAGAGGTACCTGGGTATCTGCAACTCCCACCAAATCCAAGGCAGCTCCTCAGGTATAACCCATTGATTTCAATGGGAATTTTACCTGAGTAGTCTGGTTGTGAAATATCTACATCTATCTAGTTACTCATATGACCCTCATCACCAAGATGCTTCACAAAGATACTTAGATTCTTAACGCCCAGGGATTTGGGTGCCTAAATACTCTGGCGAATCTCACCCAACATGACTTGTTCAAGGAGCACACAGGGAGTCTGTGGTGGAGGTGGGAACTGAACCCAGGTGCAGAGCCCTAAGCACTGAGCTTTCTGTTTATTCGTTTACATCCCAAACCAAACCAACATCAATTTAAAAGAATGACTTTAAGGTTGTAAAGTCAAGCACTCAAAAGTCAGGAAATGGCAGAATTCAGGATGTTCATAGAAATTTAACTCGGCTCTCCTGTGTGTATGCAACATGACACTGCCTAACTGCAGGACCACATACCATTATTTCAGTTGACCCCCCTCTCCTTCCTTACCTCCCCCCTTTGCTCCTGCCCCCATTTCTCTCTCTCCCCTCAGCTCCTATCCACCCACAACGTCCTCCTGGCTTCCACTCCTCCCCACTCTGTTCCTACCCACCCACCCAACCTAGCTCCGACCCGCTCCCCACTCTGCTCCTCTCCACCCACCATCACCCTGCCAGCTCCTGCAGCCTCCTCTCCCCTATTCTTCACCCCTCTGCATTCCAGTCAGGCTGCTTCCACCTTCTCCTTCCCCCTGCCTCGGCACGGTGCATTGAGCGCACAGGAGAGACAGTCTCTCTGCTCTCAGCTCTGCTGTCCAGTGCAAATTGCAGAGATACTTCTGCTCAGCTGCTACCAGCCTTGGCTGCAGCTTCTCAGTGGGGATGGTGCATGTGCAGTGGGACAGAGCATGCTCAGTGAGGGCAAAGTCTTTGGAGAATTTCGCTACCAAGCTCAAATGAGCCTCTACTGAGCATGTGCAAAGTGAGATTGTTTGGAGGCTTGTAACTTGGCCAAATTTGAGCACATTTTCACAGAGATAGCCAAAGGCACACCCATGACACTAGGGGAACCCACTTACCCCCAACATGTTTCCTGGCCCTACTCCAAAGTATCAGGGTGCTAGAGCTTCTCATCAAAGTGGTTGCAAAACTGATATATTCCTCTCCCACCACACAGCCTGTTCTTAGAAATTGCTCAAACATTATGGCTGAAACTTTCCATAAACTTTCAGCCCAAGGTAGACCCCCGGTGTGGAGAATTTCCACCTCAAAAGCTATAGTTTGGTGAAGTTATAAGCAACTGAAAACAGGGTCTTATAATGGGAAACGTTGGGCAACCTTAATGACAGGGGGAGCTGCCAGTCCTGCCTGTAATAAAGACACCACATGTTGTCCATCAGCAGGTTTTCTGAACCATGCACCTTCAGATCCTCAGCCCAGACCTCTGCCACTTGAGCTACAGGACTAATTATTTGAGGTAAGGAAACTCAATGAGATTCCTCTGCATTCCTCCCTCTGTCTCTGCCCCTACTCCTGGGCTACATGGATCTAGAGGCTGAGACTCCCCCGATTCTTCACTTTCAAGAAGCTCCCTGACCTTTGGGTGCAGGGTGGGGCAATATGAGGTGCCCTCCACCAGAGCTCATGGCCCACCCTCTCCTCCCTCACAGGCCCTGTTTCTCCCCCCTCCCCCCCCCCCGCACTCCCTGCTGCAGCCAGGGGAGATCAAAGAGCGCCCTCTAGGGTGACGAACCCCCTTTAGAGGGGATTCCCTGGGGCAACGGGTTAGCAGCTGACCTTCTCCCACCCATCCCTAAAGGATTCAGGATTTCGTGCAGCTATAACAGCACCTCCTCCAGCACATTGGGTTGCACTGGCATCGCCTGGGCTCTCACAGACAGCATGTAACTAGGCTCCCTGTCCGCTACAATGCAGGTGACAAGCCTAAGGTTAAGAGAGGACAAAGAAATGTGCTCTAGCCTCCAGCTGCTGCACTTAGCATGGGCTACGTTTTAATGTCTCAAGCAGCTCGGGGTGGTTTTGCCCTCTCCTCTGCAGCAGCACCAGTCACCTGGGGCAGAGGTTTCTCTGTTTTCCCTCCCATGGTCATCTGACCTGTCTCAACCAAGGGGAGCCCATCAGTCGTTCAGAAGTCTACTCACCAGCCACCCAAAAGAGAAATAGTTCATGTCCATGTTAAGTCACATGATCGTGTCTGAGCCAACTGGATAGAACCTGGCAATCCAAGGGTGTGATGCATACTGATTACTTTCTCTCCTTCCTCCAGGCTATTCAAAGGGCAGCTGCAAAGCCAGCTCCCGCTGCTCCAGCCATAGCACCCTTTCATTGGCTTCCAGCCTCTCACTGCACGTTACTTTCAAACTCCTCATCCTCACGTTTGAGACTCTGCTCTCATTTCCTCCTCTCTGTCTCCACCAGCTTTCCAATCCTCTCTCCTTGCTGTTCTCTTCGTCACTTTCTCCCACACTTGGCTTTGCGGTTTGAGTCCTGCTTCTGTTCTTCTAGGCCTCCCCCGGAGTGAAGCAACCTCTTTCTCTCCTCCACCCCTCCCCTTTTTAAAAGAAGCCTGATTTGGTTTCTCGGCCCCGCCGCATAACTTTCCACAACTTCCTTTTCCTGAAGTTTCCTGCCCGGCAATGGGTCTTGTCTTCCTTTGTCTCGTCTAATTGCATCTTGTAGATTTCTCAGGCCAGGGAACATGGCCCAATGTAGAGCATGTACATAAGATAAATAAAGCATATACAATACTATATCCATGATGCCAACTGTATTCAAAAGTAGGGTCCTAATGATAGGCCCATAAATCCATATTTAGAGCCTAAATAAGTGTATTAGGGTGACCAGAGATCCAGATATTATTGGGATCATCTAATATTAGGGGGTTTGTCTTATATAGGACCCTATAACCCCCACCTCCCAGGCCCCTCCTGATTTTTCACACTTGCTATTTGGTCACCCTAAGTATATGTAGAGTGGCAAACTTTAAGCACCCACTTTTGAATATGTTGGCCTATATATTTTATTTTTTTTTTTTTTTTAATCAATGGAGATATCCCATCTCCTAGAACTGGAAGGGACCTTGAAAGGTCATCGAGTCCAGCCCCCTGCCTTCACTAGCAGGACCAAGTGCTGATTTTGCTCCAGATCCCCAAGTGGCCCCCTCAAGGATTGAACTCTCAACCCTGGGTTTAGCAGGCCAATGCTCAAACCACTGAGCTATTCCTCCCTCCCTCCCACATATATATATGTGTATAGGGATGTTCACATGTACACACACACACTTTATCAGGTATAATCTGAAAACTACCCAGTTGACGCTAGAGATACTGGACTGCTTTAACTAGCACCAGCATCTGAAGCAGCCCCCGGCTGGCCCTAGACTCAGGAACCATAGAAGTGGCCTAAAGCCACCTTTGCCTTCAGTTTGGGTCTTGTGCTCATAACAGTTTGGCTGGACTTGAGGATCTAGGCCACTGTTTCGAATCTAACCATCCATCCACATATGTAGATGTATATTACTGCCGCTCAATTTGTGTCTGAAAATTCTAATCTGAGCTCCACTTCAGAATTATAATAAAAGTGGGTCTGTTCAGTTAGCCAAATTATTAATATTTTGTAGTACTCCTGCATTGCATTACCATCTCAAAAGAGATTGCATGTGGTTTAAAATGCGCTGTATTAAGGAAATTATTTCCTGTTTCCTACTTTATGTTACTGATTTGAAATATTCTAGTCTTAACCACGTTGCAATAAAATTAGATAATTACTTAGCTCATTTTTCTATATGGGTTTGGTGATTCATAATTGTCTCAGAGCTGAGAAAATGTTTCCTTTAAGAAGGTTAAACAAAGAGTTTATTGACATTAGTGAAGATTGGTTAAAGAAAACATTATTAAATAAAAGGAGCTTTATTTAAACACTAAATTAATCATTTAAAGGCAAATTAGAGGTCGTAACTCCTCCTAAATAAATAATGTTAAACAATAATTAGATACCCATTTTAGATTACAGGCAAGCACTTGGGTTCAGTGGGCTGAAAAACAAGTTTCTTCTCATCTCTTTAAGTTTGTTCAATATACATAATTAAAGCGAACCACTGGCCTGCTTAAATTTTTCTTTCCAAGATTAAAAAAAGATTCTGTTTGTAACTGTGTGTCATATTTGCCATTAGATGATAAAACATCTTTAAAGCTTCACTTTCATATAAACAGAAGAAAAGATGAGAGCATCCGGAGAGCTCTCCTACAGTGGAAATCGATTCTCCTAAGCTAGTGGTTACAGTTATCAATCTTATCAAACGGGCCAATGCATGAATGCCCTTAACCACTTTCATTTGTATGATCTCTCTTTGCCTGTGTTAACCTTTCAGACATTACAGAATTTGCAATATGCACTCTAGGCTATAATTACACTCTCAACTCTTTCCCTTTCATTAGCACTCCTAGTCATCTCTTAAGTGCCAGATAAAATTAAAAGAAACGGCCTTTTTAAAATTTCATTAAAGTATTATATTTTTAGGCTGCGAGTACCTGGTTGCAGTTGCCGAAGAGTATTAACAAACCTTCCCCTATCATCCTGTTTCAAAGAGGTGGTTTGTCCAGGGAATCACACACTCAGGAGAAACACATCTGTGCACTGCTGGGTTTGCACTAGGTCTTCTCAACATGATGGTGGCTGTGGAGTGTTGACAGGTACCTTACCACTGTACTCCAGAGTCTTCAGTGGGTGTTGCTAACTCTGGTGCCAACAGGCTTAATCAAAGCATTGGGAAATGTTGTTTATAGCGCTACAAGAGTTAAGGGGGTTAGGTTAACGCAATCTGATGTTAGCGCTGATAAATAATGACAACACACACAGCTACCTCGGCGTGGATGGAAACATCAAAAAGCACAGTCTTTCTGTGAAGGGATTGTTCTGTAAGGAAAAAAGAGAAGGAGATTCAGGAACGGCTAGAAGTTCTAGAATGATTTTACTCAAGTCTATTGTTTACGTGGAATTGTTGGCCTGCTTTTAGACTTGCTACATTTGGTTTCAAAGAGATGTTCAGGTCAACAGAGTAATTCCTCTGCTATAAAAAGAATCCGTGTTTTACAAATTGTACATTGCACTAAATGATATCTCATAGCTGATCAGTGTCAATAATTGAACAATCTGCATTGTCTTCCGTTCAAGTCGTTTTCCATACCTGAGAAGCATGCAGTATCCATTTTACCCCGCGTTTTTTGTCAGTGGCATAAAGGTGCATACATTTAGCATTACAATATTATATATCCTTAGGGTCTTTTTTCCTCTTGATACTTTCATTAAATTCTTATTAAAATGGCTAAGACCAGAGCTGTTTATAACTAGAATAGACGCCACATCAGAAGCACATCTTTGAGAATGGAAAAATCCAATACTGCACATTTCAGTTCAAATCCAACATGTTAGGAAGAATAACGTCACAGGGAAAAGTTGTTGTGAACAATCCTGATACCGCTCATTAGTGGAAAACACAAAGGAACAGAACAGGACTTTCCTGATTATTTTAGTGTTTTTTTCTTTAACCACCAAATTTACACACAAAAAGAAAGGCACTTTGTGTTTAAGGTTAATCAAGTTTCAGTACAATTTTTTACAAACTGGAATCACACTAATCTTTTTTTTTCTTGCTCTAATGTGTGGCTGTTGAAATCCTCAGCTGTGATAAATTAAGCTACTTATTAATCTAATTATCGTACATTCATCCTAGAAACTTTCATGTGACTTGAAAAGGCTATTCAACCTTTTCCCTCCCCTCCCAGAAAGGGCTCAACCTTGCACCAATTAAGATCATTCTGAAGTAATGCTTTAAAAAAGCTTTCTTTAATCACCCAGTGGAACATGGGCTGATTGTAAGCAAACTAAAAGCTATGAGAAAAGTTTTGGTTACCTTCAAGTTTGTATATTTCAGGGTGAGAGAGGAAGATACCATTTAGGTAATCTTCTCTTTCTCTCCCCTATCCCCCCCAATCCTCCCAAAATAAGTCTCTGTAATTATTTAGCAAATAAAGTTGACCTTCTTCTTCTATACTAAAACAACAGTGTGTAGAGTTGTCTGAACAAACCACATGAAGTCAAATCCAGTATTTGTATAATGGGCATATTTTAATTCCCAGAACACATATGAACCACCCAGATTTTATAAGATTCTTCTCATGTAGGTTCAATCTGGGATTAAAAATAAGAAATATGTTGTAAAATGTATCATATCTTAAACATCCATTCATTGCCAGATGCCTTAGTTATTTTTTTTAATAACCGCATCAATGGAGCTATTTTACATTCAAATTAAACTAGGTATTAATTTGAATGCAAAGTAGCTCAGTTTGTGTATATAGTTTCAATGACAGGTTTACCCCAAGACAGAATTTATGAAGAGCCCAATATGGGGGAAGTCCATTGCCGTTGTCACCCGCCCTCCATGCCTAGCAAACTTGCTAACTGTGAATAGTTTTTGAAGTGAAGATTAAAAGAGTTGAATTATAAAGTATAATTACATTTTATTGAAACTCTAGAAATCAGAAAAAAATTCAGCAGGAAACTTTTAGTGAAACATGATGTGTTGTCATTATCATTAAAAGATAAAAGTTCCATACTGTTTTTATCTGTTTATTTGGAAGAAATCCAGCCTTTGCAGTTATGCAGGAAACAAAAAACTGGAATGCAGGAGTAATTATTAAAACTGTGTGATTTGTTATCTCAGCTACTGTCTTTCCAAATGGTAATGCGATATCAGCAGCTGCAGACGGTCGCTGATTTCCTCTATTAGTAAACAAGTGCTTTGGAGACCTGTGTGAGGCACTTTAAGCCCACTACTCCCCGAAGTGCTGTCAGGCTTAACTACTAATCCATGGTATTTCAGAGCACTGGAAATTCATCTTTATAAAACCTGAACAAAAAAGGGAAAAAGCCTGGAGGGCATGAGCTCCCTCTGGTGAGACAAATGACATGTTCATTTATTAATGAAACAATAACCCTGGAAAGAGGATCAAAGCACATTCCATCCTCACTTTACAATCCCCAATTTTCTCAGGCCATACCATTTAATTGAGCCATGACAATGGAATACTTAATTGTTGCATTAAAGTTTGAAGAAGCGACTTCTTCAGAATCAACGTTCATTTCTGGATTATTACAGGAGAATGTGGCTGGCTTGTAGCGAGTGGAATTTTATTTTCTCTACTTTCAGGGCTCTTTTTTATATATAGAGAGAGATTTTTTTAAAGGCCTCTTATCCCTAACCGAGCACATTCTTTCCCATAACATAACTGCACCTTTCCGCTACTCTTTGAATGTTGCTTTAGGAAACCCCAGTTGCTGGCCTAGAGCAGTGTTCTGACCATTGTGCATAGGGGAAATGCAACAATGGACCACTTCTGCAACAGAAAGAGAAACTGCATGGGAACTGCGCCCTGGAAAGGGAAAGGAAATCATTGGTCTTTTGCCTTGAAACGCCGAAGTAAAGAAAAGACCAGTTTATGGAGCTGGCCTTGCTGCACACTCTTTACGAACTCTATGGTTTCAAAGAGAATGGCAGCCAAAACAAAGTCATCATCTTAATTTTAATGGACATTTTCAGGAGGGTTGAGGCCCAGCTTGGGAGGGCAAATCTGAGTATTTATGCCTCTAACTATGAACTGCACTGCTATTAGCCAAGATGCTCAGAGACACAGCCCCGTGCTCCAGGTATCCCTAAACCTCCAAATGCTAGAAGCTGGGACTGGATGACAGGGGATTGATCATTCACAATTGCCCTGTTCTGCTCATTCCCTCTGAAGCATCTGGCATTGGCCAGTATTGAAAGTCAGGACATTGGCTTAGATGGACCATTGGTCTGACCCAGTATGGCCGTTCTTATGTACAGAGACTTTAGTGAGACTACCCACATGCTTAAAGTTATACATCTGGTTAATTGCCTTCCTGAATCAGGGCCAGAATAAAGCTGGGTCTACATTACACGCCTGAATCGGCGGGTAGAAATCGATCTCTCGGGGATCGATTTATCGCGTCCCAACGGTCGATCCCCGAATCGACGCTCTTACTCCACCAGCAGAGGTGGGAGTAAGCGCCGTCGACGGGAAGCCGCAGAGGTCGATTTTGCCGCCGTCCTCACAGCGGAGTAAGTCGGCTGCGATACGTCGAATTCAGCTACGCTATTCACGTAGCTGAATTTGCGTATCTTAAATCGACCCCCCCCTCCCCCCGTAGTGTAGATGTAGCCTCAGGTGACAGAGGCGGAAGCCCTCAGCTCGGCATCCACAATTTATTTTGCAGGTGCAAAAGGGAGGCCACCCTTCTTAAAACTTACTGCTGCCTCTAGATTTTACTGCAGGGTTAAATTAATGGTAACTCACTCCCAGGCCTAGTTTGATCTATTCTTCTTAAATAACACTCCTGATATAGCCTGTTCTGTGTATATTTTACCCAGTATTCTGCTTTCCCCATTTTTAAAGTGTGATGCAACTTCTAGGGAGACACACATTTTCACACTGATTTCATCTGAGATCAAGGAGAAACTCCTATTTTCACGTAAACAGTCAGCACTTGTATGGTGAAGTATCAAACTTCCTACACAAGTCTTCACTCCTCTAATTGTACGCCAAACTGAGATCCTGGGTATTTCATAAGGACACAGAAAACAGATACATTGGAAATCAAAATCAGCTTTCCAAAAAGACCAGGATAACCAGTCAGAAATGAATGTATGCATTATTCGTCGCTGCAATTGCATGCTGTGTTTGGTGTGTTTTATCATATACGTATTGCTTGTTTTTCATTACATGCTTTCAAAGTTTCAACTGACGACTCATTTTGTGTAAATCGGGTTGGCAGAATTTATTTTTTATTTTTTTATAATTTCAGCAGATAATATCAATGTTCATTTTTATGCATTCCCCCCCCCCCCACTTTTATCTATTTAAATTCGGGGCGAGGTCAGACATCGGGGTGGGGTCAAACAATAATTACTTAATGACCGTCGATGTTGCGATTCAGAAAGTTAAAGCTTTGTAACTGTGAAAGCGCAAATTGTCGACATCACATGTCAAAATCTACACAGTAAATAACCTTTGGTCAAACTCTAATAAGTTCTCAAGCAGCATTTTTCTTTCTTTGCCTCCCTGTAAATTTCTATTATTATTGACGGAAATATGTTTTGTCAGGTTGTGTGCGTATGGTGAAATCAACGTTTACTGATAAAAATCGAATCCCTGCAAGACGATGTATAAAGTAACAATTAACGATTCAATATTCAACAGAGGTTGGGGGTGTTGTTCTTTCTTACCTGGTTTTATTTTAAGAAACTTTCATTTTCTGGATGCAAGTAAAATAAGAAGTTAAAATGGAAATTGGGCACTTCTGCCTGCTGCGTTGAAATGAATATAGTCTAATTAGATAATATAATTCTCCTATGATGTGTGTCATAATAATTATAGTACTTTGCACTCACATAGTGCCGATTGCATCAGGATTTCAACACACTTTACAAACACTAATTCCACTTCTCACTATCCCTGTTTGGGTAACCTGGGGCAGAGAGAAGTCAGGACACTTACCTAAGGACAGACAGTGACCCGCAGAGCTGGATCTGGAACCCAGGAATCCTGCTTCCAAATTTCATGCTCTAACCACTAGACAGCACTATAAGGGCTCTCTGCTCCCCATCGCTTTCACAGCATGAAGAGGAGCAGGAGGGTCCTCAATGCTTTGGAGGGGCAGGGGAGGAGGAAGAGGGTGTGCCATGGTATCGCCTCAAGATGGCCACCAGAAGGGGGAGGTGTGGGGAAAAGAGCCGCTCTGTGCAGCATTTTTCATCAGAGCAGGATAAATAATGATGGCTGGAGTATGCATAGTATATTAGTGCTGCCCTGCGTCTCACTCCCCCCCCTCCCCCCAAGCTCTGGCAGACCATGGAAGTAGTCTGAGCAGGGCTGGTGGTAGGCCAGTCAATGCAGCATGCCACTTCTATAAGACATGCCAGTGCTGTGGGGAACAGGGAGGAAGGCACAACATGGCTCCAATGGGGGACCCTGCCCAGGGGTACTTGTGGCACCTTAGAGACTAACAAATTTATTAGAGCATAAGCTTTCGTGGACTACAGTCCACTTCTTCGGATGCATATAGAATGGAACATATATTGAGGAGATATATATACACACATACAGAGAGCATAAACAGGTGGGAGTTGTCTTACCAACTCTGAGAGGCCAATTAATTAAGAGAAAAAAAACTTTTGAAGTGATAATCAAGATAGCCCAGTACAGACAGGTTGATAAGAAGTGTGAGAATACTTACAAGGGGAGATAGAATCAATGTTTGTAATGGCTCAGCCATTCCCAGTCCTTATTACGGCTGCTACTCTGAAACCTGCCCAGGGGTATTCCCAGGCCGTTCCTGCAGATCTTGGCTCTGTGCAGTACTTGTAGGTCATGTTACTTACATGCTGTGGTTGACTTGCCCGAACGGAGGGGACAAGATGTTGGAACTGCGGCTCATAGAGGGCATCTCCGAAATGCATCATTTCCCATTCCGTCCGTTTTACATGGGAAGGGAGCTTTTGGGCCCTGATAAAGAAAACAACAGTTTGGAGGACCAACCCAAAGCTTGAACTGCACCCTAGCTTTGTTAACATTTGGTTTAGCAGAGGCCACCAAGCAGGCTCATATCTCATCTTGGAAACAGCAGCAAAATTAGGGAGTGAGGCAGCAAGTGAGGAAGGAAAAAGAACCCTGAGGGAGAGAATAAAGAATTGGAGTCACTGGGTCTAATCCGGGTGTATCAGCCAGAGAGCGGATTGTGCTGGGAAGAAGGCAGGAGATTAGACTGGGGGTGGGGCGGGGGAAGTATCTGGTTGAACTAGGTTGGGTGGTGGAAGACGAAAAGATGGGAGACAGTGAAGGGGGAGGGAGTGAGAAAGACGTCAGCCTGGATAATTTCAGAATACTTTGATAAGCAACCAACCCCTGGGGTTTTGTTCTGCAGAGAGAACCGACCCACTGCGGTGCACCCACCCACCGCTCTCTATGAAAGTGTGGCCAGTGTGGCAGGCTGGGAGGGTGCACTCGGAGTTAGAGCATAGAGCTGCTCTCTAGCGTGTCAGCATGGACGGTGTCCTCTGTGGAGCGGCTAGGACTGCGAGTGGAGCCAGCAGGACACAGCCTTGCCCTCAGCAGCGGAGCAGAATGACTGCAGGGAGCGGGGAAGAGGCTCCTGGTAGCCTCCCTGATTGCTCGCCCAAACAGGAACCCACCACTCTCTGGCCTGGACCATTGAAACGCATCAAGCAAAAATGGTCGGCGAGCGGGTCTCCCCACAGAGTCAAAGCCTGCGCCCAATTATACCCAGGCCTGGGTCCCAGTGGAGTGCGGAGCATTGCAGAAGGCCGACTGGGCCCTCAGAGTTCTGTGACGGGAATAATAAATCGATTCTCTCTCGTTTTTTATTCGAAGCTATTTAGAAAAGGAAGGGCTCAGTAGCTACCGAGACAGACGGAGATAATCCACTTCCGCTGAAATCAATGAGAGATTGGCCATTGCTTCAACGGGAGCAGGACCGAGCCCACGCTTTGAGCAGGACGCAAACCACACATGCAGCCCTGCAAACCCTTGCTCACACAAGCAGGCCCTGTGATTTCAATGGCACCACGCCCCCTGAGTGGAGGGTTGCGGGGTTGGACCCTATATTTCTTACCCATCTAATCTGTACGATTTGACACTGAAACAGCCATGCCAAAACAAACTGTAGCCATCAGCTCTTTGAGGCAGACGGCACAGAATCTGGGTAAAATAAACAATCTTACCGAACAGAAAAAGGCTCCACATTGTCTGTTACTTTATAAGGAGGAAGCAACAGTCTGCACGACATTTTCTTAGACTGTAATAATGCTGTCGGCACAGGACCAACTTCTCCTCTCAGAGTGCAACACTTGACTCCCAGTGGGTCACTATAGGGCTAGCAGGTGGAACTCAGTGCAGTTGCAGCCGCTCACACCCCTGCACACTTGGGCCCATTCGGCTCAAAGGGGGTTGCCCTCCCCCATCCAATGGCAGAATTTGGTCCTGAGGTGTTAGTGAAACATTTTTTATAAAGGGTTGTCCCACTGACTTCAGTATGCACGGGATCAGGCCCATTAAATGCCTATGTACTACAGTGGTGCTTGTCAATATAAGGACCTTGATATATAGACGATGGATAGAGAGTTGAAACGTTCCGTGGCTGGAATAATGCAGTGGTGACTCTGGCCCTTAGATCGTACTTGCAATATTAAACTGAGTAAATTATTTAGTTCAGACCGTAAAGTTATTCCTCCATTTTCACCGCAGAACTTACTTATCCACTGAGACATTGCACATGAATCTTTCTCAATCTGCTCGGCTTAACAAAGAGAAGGTTAAGGGGTGACTTGATTACAGTCTAAAAATACCTACATGCAGAGCGAACATTTATTAATCTAGCAGAGAAAGATATAGCAAGATCCACTGGCTGGAAGTCGAAGCTAGACTAATTCAGACTGGAAATAAGGTGCACATGTTTAACAGGGAGTGAGATTAGTCATTGGAACAATTTACCCAGGATTGTGGTGGATTTTCCATCACTGATATTTTTAAAATCAAGATGGGCTATTTTTGTAAAAGATCTGCTTTAGGAATTATTCTGGAGAAGTTCCCTGGCTCGTGTTATGCAAGAGGCCAGACGAGATGGCCTCGGGGAGGGATAGCTCAGTGGTTTGAGCATTGCCCTGCTAAACCTAGGGTTGTGAGTTCAATCCTTGAGGGGGCCACTTAGGGATCTGGGGCAAAATCAGTACTTGGTCCTGCTAGTGAAGGCAGGGGGCTGGACTCGATGACCTTTCAAGGTCCCTTCCAGTTCTAGGAGATGGGATATCTCCATTAATTAATTAATTAAGATGATCACAGTGGTCTCTCCTGGCCTTGGAATCTATGAAATCTGTGGTAGTGTTTGAGTCGGCTTTCCCTCGTGTACTTGCAGAATTAGTCAATTTTATTTACGAAAACTGATCACTTACCAGAGTTGTTAGAAAGGTCTGGTTTATTCATTCCTTCTGGGTGAAGTTCAGATCCCCAACCTACAGCCCTAGTAATCGGGTTCTTTGCAGATGCAGAGAATTGGGTCTGAAGACAATGAAATCTACCTTACAACCTGGCCTCAAAGCATGGAGATGGCCTCTGCGGCTGCTTCTCTAGCCTATGATCTGCAATAGAAGCTTCTGCTCTTTGCGCTACTTGCACAAGTCCAGTAACCCCCGATAGTGATACCCAATGTCCCTCTTCTGGTGTGCCATCTACACACATTGGCCTTTGCAGAAATCTCATCTCTGACACAGAGATGGACCTGTACAGTGGATTCCCCTGCATCTCTCCCCCAAATAATCCTACCTTGGGGATAAGCTGGGCCCTCCTTGTGTAGGCCCCTCCATGCCACAGCGAATTCCACCTTTCGCTGATTCATGAAATGCAAAGACATATTTGGAACTGCTTTATCTGTTGTACATCCAGCTCCAACGAGATGCTGGATAGAAGATGTAGTACCACATCTAGCTGCCTGGAAACCACTTGCAGGTGCATGTTGGAGGGAGAGGAGTACAGGCAAAGCAGCTATTCGGGGAACCCAGTGAGCACAAGGGCGCTACTTTTTCTTACCCCAAAAGGTTTGCATTTGCCAGCATGGAGGTGAGCAATGGAGGCAGCTGGGACCAGAGCAAGTGCTCTCTTTCATGGATCCGGCATATCTTTAGAGTACTGGGGCCTAAGTGATTTACCGAATGTCACACAGGGAGTCCATGGCAAGGTAGGAGTTGAACCTAGATCTCCTCCGTTCTGTGTCTTAACCGCAAGGCCATCCTGCTTCTAGACTGTAGAATGTTAAGCGTGGGGGAATTTTTCATTGCTATTTGGAATGGAATAGCTTCTTGGTGAATGGTTTGGTCAGCTGGAAGGTCTGGAAGAGGTGAACAGTGGCCAAAGGCATCATTATTTCATGCAATATAAAGACAGAAAGGCCGAACTTTCACACTATTGAACAGAAGGACTAGGAAGATGTTTTGGAATTCCAGACAAAATGTTTTCTTGTACAAGTTTCAGATAATAAACTGAACTGGGTGAGCAGACTCCAAGAAAAAATATTTAATTATCCTTCTCACCATTATGAGGAACTTCTGCCACTCTTCAGGTTATTATACAGTAAATAACCAGTTTTCTAAAGGACAGAGCTGTTTTAATTATATGACAATGAATGCATAATTATTATGTTTGTTAGGAATGAATCGCAAGACAACAGACTTGATATTGCTGCTCTAGTTAGTGCATCTTAATTACTTTTTCATTTATTTTGCATATAAAAGCTATTGCTAATTGTCTTTGCTGTAAATATGCAAAATATAATTAGTCATTCATAATTCTTTATGTGTTATCTAACTGTACATTTGTTACTGAGGAACATATATTAAAGTTTGAATATTTAATGGGCTTTTGTGGCATAGAATATTTTTGTACGAAGTTTTTAGGAAATATTAGAGGCAGAATTCAAACCTTCTTTTAACCCCTTTTCCTGTGCAAACTAATGTTCCTTATAAAGACTAGATACTGATAAATTTAAAGCTAATGGAAATCCATTTCTATTTTCTAAACAGGCAACATAAATCCATTGCTGATCGTATGAAATGTCTCGCGGTCTCAGACTAAAACCAGTCAGATTATACCTAGTTAAAAGTATTGCAAGTTGCTCTCTGCAGTGTATTTTAAATCATAACTATGGAACTGTAAATGCATTAAAATCAGACAGCAAAATTCAAAATCCAGAATGAAATGATCTTCAGTGATTCATTTTAACGTGACAATAGTGCCAAGCATTAAAAAAAATCTGATGAGAATAGAGTATTTCCTAATATGAATGATAACAAGAGGTTGTCATTTCTGTCCCATACATGCAATTTGTTGTAAGACTAATAAGCATTCTCTTGCATGGTAACAAAATATCTAAGTCTTTATATTTGCATTTTGTTCACTCTATTTTTTGGCACTTGTTGGCTGTCCCCTTCATTTGCATTATTTGCTCTGAAATGGAATTTGGGGTCCATCTGAAACACTATGGATTTCTTTTTTTTTATAAAGGCTTGGGCCAGTTTTATATATAATTAGCACTCAATAAGGCCTACAGTCTTGAGGAATGTTTTACATTGTGATTAGATTCATTACAGAGATTGACTGGTTAACATAGGCCATGTGTTTCTGAAAGTTGAATTAAAGTACAGGTCTCAAGAACCTGAACAGATAATTATATATTATCTTTTCACTTGTCTCCAGGAAATGCTGCCAGTTCATTCTACTGATGCATGTCACATTCTACATTTTTTCATCTCAAACATTTGATTTACTATCCAGTTGTACTGTTAATCCGATGTCATGACACTCCTATTCACTCCTGCTTTTCAACTGAAAGCAGCTTCCTATGAAGATAAAGCTAGGTAAAATCTATTGTAAAGGAAAGAATAACTTGAATGCAGCTATCATATCGAAAAGAAAACACACTCCTCCACTCTTCACCCTTTAGACATTCTGAATACTTTCCTTAATGATGAAGTCAAATAGAATAGCCACTGAGAATACAACTCAGGGGTTTTTTTTTTTCTCTCAGAAGTAATCCTGCTCTGTAATTCTGTAATTGTTCTTATTTACGTTGGGCAAATCTTTTAAAACGAACATATATAAAAACAGAGTGACAGTAGGGTATGAATTAGAAAAGAACTAGCTAACATCCTTTAGTAAATTGTGATATGAATAAATCATACATATCCCTACTTATCAAACAAGTATTTAGAAGCAAATTTAAATAATGCTGTTTAATGCTAGCACTTGCATAAAACCCACAACTGTCAGTTACGTTTTTTTCAAGCAGTTGACTGCTTGAGCTATAGATTTAAAAAAAAAGTACATTTTATATATGTAGGATAGCAAAGAAAAAAAGTGATCACCACTACTTCAAATTACATTCCTCGGGCACACAGAAGCTACGGTAATAGTATTTAATCAACCAAAATCCCAAGCTGAAATCCTGAGGTTCCATATCCCAGGTGGGGCTATGTCTGAATGAAAAGGGAAATGCTATGTAGAGCCAACATCATCTCAATGGACAATCTGCAAAACTAGAAATATTTCCTGGATCCCATTAGCAGGAGTTATGTCAGAAATACGTTTTCCTGATTGTGTAGATACATAGAGTGGGTAGATGGTATGGCCGTCCAACATAAAATGTATTGAGAACAACTTCAATATTTTCCCTCCCATTCAAGCTTTCATAGCATAACACCAAAAACCATAATAGCTGTCTGGTATATCGGCACATGTTTTCAAGGGGTGTCCTAGCTTCTCTCATGAGTGCAAGCAGAACATTCAGCATTTGTGCTTAAAAGCAAATCAGAGATACAAGAAGAATCAAGAATGAAAGTTGCCATTCATTGACAATATCACTTGGTTTTCTTCTGTGTGGCAGAGAACTGATTAAAACAAAAAAAACCATAATTTTGCCTATGGTAGAAAATGGAGCGCTAGCTTTGTCCCTTTAGAAGAACTTTGAGTGGATAAGCGTTTTAGATTTTTTTTTAATAATGCCCCCGTTTGACAAAGAATCATGTCAGACTAACTAAGTCAGGCTGGTAACGTTAGGCAGGGTAAAATTCAGAAGAATGTGAAGTAAAGAGTGACTGTTGCGGAACTGATGAGTGAAGTATGAACTCTAGAAGTTTGCTATCTAGATTTTGCCTGGGGGATTTCTAGATTTTTAAGTATTATGCAAGATCCTACATATGATTTTCCAACTCATACTTTAAAAACCGAAGCCCTTGCATAAATCTCGGGCAGGCTGTGAGGTAACAAGTTGGGAAAATGCACCTATTTCTGTGATATTTGAACATTCTCAGACTGGATCCGGATCCCCCGGCACAGCTCCCTTAACGTCAGTGGGAGATTTGCCAGAGTAAGGACTAGAGCCCTGTGAAACGCTTTTTATTTTTAAATAATGTTTCATTTTATTTGGGGGCGGGGGGATTTTGTTTTATTTCGTTTTCTTGTGGGAAGTCCTGGAAGGAGTGTCAGGTCCTGCCCCCTGCGGGGGATGGGAGGTACTGGAGGAGGGGGATATGGTCATAACAGAGGGGCGCCTGGCCCAAACTTGAGAGGCCTGTGAAGCAGGCCGCAACACCTGCAGCAGTAAGCCAGACACAACCCTGTAGGACAGGAGCCTCAGGAGCTGTCACTATAGGGTAAGTTCTTCATTTTATAGGTTGTTTTGGGGTTCTAGTCAGGACTGCAGGGTCTGGCCTACTATGAAACTATCTGCCTAAGTTTATAGAATGAAGTCACTTAGAGGCGTTTTTCTTTGTGCAGGGTTAACAGTAGAAATCCATGTTTCTCCTTTGATCCTCTCTCTTTCTAATGTCCATGAGGGGAAGATCTTGACCCAATGGGCCTGATTCTCCACAGTGGTGAATTGGTTCCAACATCCCAGCATATGAATCCCAGAACAGGGTTCATATCAAATCAGACATATTGGGCCTAACCCTGCAAACTTTTACTCCTGCGGGTAGGCCCCTTGACCCTAATGGCATTACTTAGATGAG